>NC_056737.1:1352867249-1353127249 GCF_019279795.1 Protopterus annectens
GAGGAGACTACATGGTGTATGTACTTATCTTCCTGTCATTTGCAGCCTTGGGGTTGGACAGTGGTTGTTGTACACAGTGTATAATTACAGCCTTCTTACAGCTAAGATATATCTTTTCTTACCTGGCAGACCTGTGGAGGAAATTTCTGTTAACACTACCTGACTGTTTCTACACATATTCACATATTCCTGTGTGAAATTATGCATACAGCTTACTGACACTCCCAGGATTCGAACCGTGCCTGTTTGTGCAAAATAAATACAAGTTTGTGCTTCATCAGAATGAGCTATTGAGGAACTGCTGTCTCTTGTTTGACTATTTTCTGCCTAATACTGTCATGGTTGTACAATCTGACCTTGTAATTCTGACATTCATGCATGGCAGATAGTTCTTATACTGCGTATTCAAACTTTGACATAGCACAGTCTGGGAAACACTGGTTAACACAACATTACTATTCAGGTATCAGATCTTGGTGCATGGAACATTTCATATAGTTAATCTCCTGTTTTACAACTCCAGAATCGGTCAGATAAGCCTTGATTAATGCTTTTAGAGCTATAGTTTCTGTGCAGAACCTGCACACATTTGGATTCATACCACCACATACCAAAGTATACACAACCAGTCTGGGGTTTTGAGTTTTATTGACAGGTATTGACACTTTGATTGATATTTACCCTGTACGTCACTATTACTCTGCTAATGTCTCATTTATTCAGTACAAACAATACCCATTTTTAAATACTGACAGGTGACATTCTACTCCTTTCTATTTATTTGCCCTGAATACTACAAGCTAGATTTGTACTCACCAGCCTCATAATGCAGCCTGCTGGCATGGGCATCTAAGTTCACGGCCCTCGTATCTGCAGCTGTACAGGAGATAGAGAAACATTTATGCATACCTATACATCACATACAGGCTGGACTTTGGAAAACACTAATTGATACTGATACATCTGGGACATTCCCTGTCCATGCATCTTGGACCCACTGGTCCAAGAGCTCCCTTTTCCTATGCTTCAGGTCAGCAAAATGGTGCTGCACCTGCTCATCAGTTTGAGGGATGCCAGTGACACTGGTTTGATCACTTGCGAGATGGTCCCAGGCCTCCACTTTGTATTGGGAGCCCTGGTACTGGTCCTGCATCAGTCTCCCTTCATGGTCTTTTACTACGAGTCTAGCCATGACCCTGGACTCCTGAATGCCCCAGTTCTACACTCAAAAGTGCACACCCTCTCCAATGCCAGCCATAGTGCCTGCATTGATGAGCTACAACTGGTTATGGGCTGTATTCCCACCTGTGAGGTTTAAATAGGGCTGATTTCCCTCCCTTTGCTGTGACTGGATGATTTTGAATATGCTGAGCTAAGTTAAGTGACTGGCAAACCCGCTTAGCAAAGATAAGCATTGCTTAAAGGGGTAGAAGCTAAGCACTGCTTACCAGTGCACAAATCCGCTTAGCTACACCAGTTATTGCTAAGCATTTCAATGTAAGCAATGCTTACACTGGCAAAGCATTCATTTTATGGACTATCAGGATTGTGGGGTTGATTCCTCATTAATGACATATTATGATCCCCCTATGTGCTTTTCTTACATTATATTCTTGTGTGGCTATACTGTATGGGACACTTGTGTTTATATGGGGGTTTCACATCTTTACTACACTGACACCTCACATTTGGACCTGCTGCACTAACATGGTTAACAAATATATATTATTTACTACCTATTCATAAAAAAGAACATTTAGTGCTGCTTTCACATATAAAAATGAATGGACTGTATTGGGGCTTGAACCATAAATGACTGCATGCAAGGCAAAAGCTCTAACCACTATGCTATCTCACCTTGGGAATTTTGGCTGTATATTTCTATTTAGCTCCTTCGGATGTTTAAGCTATGCAGCACACAACTGTACACACCCAATCAGCTACGCATAAACTTTAGTAGGGACAGAAAGAAAAATTATTTTCCTTAGTTTAGGGATATGCACATAGCTACCAGTCATACCTCTCCACCTCTTGTGGTATAAAATCTGAACAAAGTCTAACATGATGGGGGACAAAGAGGGACAGATTTTAAATATTGCTCTTGCAAACTGTAAATGTTGATAGAATAATAGGCTTTGCATTAACATGGCTTATTTGAAGGATGTGGAGTCTTATACTCAAATGTTTGTCATTATTTAATGACTTCGAGCCTCAGCTCTTTGCCAGGACAGTAGGAGGAACACACCTAACATATGAGGCAGAAATCTGGACATTCTGCGAATATCTGTTCAGTTGGGAGGTAAGCAAACGATGTCCGTGGACTCTGTTTTTGTTTTCAAAGTGCCGTACAGCACTTCCTGAGTGCAGGGGGCATGTTTACTGTGCGAGCATGGCTTGGACATGCTCCCTGCACTTGTTCATGGATTGTGCCCTTGCAGGTTATACCACAGAGTACCTTCATGAATATGCAAGGCACGCTGCTGTGCTGAATGGGCACGATCCACTCCTTGCAAGAATAGCCTTATTCTTTCATGGCACTTTCATGAGTCCCAGGGATTCTTTACCCTGTGGAGAAGGAAAAACTGTTCTGAATGATCAAAGGTTGGATAGATTTTTAGGCACTTTTTACAGGCGATCTGTCATGCCACAAACAATTATGTCTATTCATTTCATTAGATATCTTCACCTTCTGGTGACTGATGTGCTTAGTCACTGTATTGGGGTCATGTTCTGTGCATGTGTGATCTGCCACAGATGTGCTACAAAGATTACTGTGTGACTATAGCTTAGCAGAGAAAAGCACATTCCCAATCTCATATGTCACATTCCATGCACCTATCCTGCAATGGGTGTTCGGAGGATCAAAGTGATTACATAACAAGTGAATACAGAGACTATTTTCATCTTGCAAATTCACACCTTCAAGTTATACTCCCCATGTCTAGAAGGATGAAGCAGGTTTGTCCAGGGATGGCTTTGTGGATACTCATCCAGTCATCAAGGCTGGATTTGAAGGATTCAAGTGCATTGATTTGCTTGACATCTACTGATAACTTATTCCAGATATGTGGTAAACACTGAGTAATAAATCTGTCCCTCCAATGAGTTTTGCTCATATGTTGGTGGATATTTAAAGCCGTAGTTCTGGTATTTGTGGAGCTGCTTCTCTTGTGGAGATGCAAGAGATCAAGGAGGGTGGCATACTTAATGGCACTTAAAGCCAGACATAGATCTCCACATAAAAGTTTTTAAGAGACTGAGTACAGGAATAGGGCTTCAAGTCTTTCCTGGTAGTCTATCCAGTGTCTTTAAGGCCTTAATATGGTTTGTTAGGAACATCTGGGACATTTTAAGTTGATCAATGTGTCTAGAGTGATACATGCCAAAGGAGGCATTGTACTCTATAAGTGGTCTAATCAGAGTTCCATATAGAGGGATTATAATTTCTTTTGAACTGGACAATATGTCTTTAAGATACTAGTTGTGCTAAACAGGAGTATTTTCTGACTACTGATGCAACATGGTGGCTGAAAGAGAGAGTATTATCGACCTAGGTACCACAACCCCCTTGATTACCTTGTCAGTTTGGAGGGGTATTGGTAAACTATACATTGAGGGAGAATTTTGTTTTTCAAATATGACAATTCTGCACATTTGCATTGAATTATTTTAAACTATGTTCCATACACCAGTGGTTAGTGCAGGGCAGTTTTTGATATAATGAATTGGCTGTTTGACAACAAAACTCAGCAGTCACTAGCAAACTTAATTATTCATAGGTCTCAGCCTATGGTTTGAAAGTTGGAGAAATATATGCAAAAAAAGGGGTCCGAGCACTGAGCCCCCTGAGGTATATCACTAATTACCCTTTTACTTTCTAAGGAGGAGCCTGTTAGCTTAATAGTGATTTCTTTCAACCAGCAATGGAGATGGGCGAATCTGAGGCCAGGCCAAAAGCCATAAAAAATAATAATAATAATACAGTTCGTGAGTGATTATTAGTACTATGGTATAATGAAATAGTATGTTGAACAGGATATGCTAAATGTGTTTTACCTTCTGTCAAGGAATAATTTGTTTATGATGTGAACTCAGAATGTATTACTGAGGACCTTGACTAGAAAACAAGAAGCATTTTACAAATAGTAGAGATGGATGAATCATAGGCCAGTCAGATGGCAGTATTAAACACATTTTCTACATTTGGTAACATTTAGAATACATTGTTTAACAAGTGTAGGACATGATGATCAGAATGAATGGACTGACTGAGTGATTGTATGTCTGTTTTTTCCATTTTTATTACTAGTACAAGCTACTGTATAGCTGTCAGTGTTATTGGTGCTTATAAAAGCCCTACAAAAATTGGGAAATGTTTTTACTCTCTAGATTTTGAGGAACAATGGGTGGAAAAGGGTGCTGTAAGTGCATAGTCCCAGAGTGAATTTAGGTAGGGGATGTGGGCAGGGATAATGGTGCCAAAAGATTTTTGTACCTATATACTCCTACTAACTAAATCTGGCCTTGGATAGATGTCATCTCTGAGATGTACAAACACTAGAGGTAAACATTTAATAGACACATTGGACACAAAAGAATGACCAAATGGAAAAGAGGCAAAGTGGTAACAGAACTGTCCTGCATGAAGCCAGGGAAATTGCTGGTGAGCTTTGTATATGAGGACCGTCAGGTAATTATGACTTTGGTTACGTGCCATCTGGCATCAATAGAGGAAGACGTTAAGAGTCCAAGTCCTCAAGTTTTTGTTTTAGTGAACGCCTTTAAGATTTTAACATGTAGAATGTGACTTCAGTGGTCAAACTGTTTTGGCACTAAGAATCCTGAATAAAGCCTCCTCTGTTGTCTGCTCTACTGGTGATACCACGTGATTATTCAGTTGCTGATTAATTAAAAGGCAGAGCCAGTTTGGAGTACATTTTATAAAGTCATAGGTAAGTTGCCCTTTTGGGCTATTTTTAGCCTAGCCAGTATTCCTTTTTGTGCTAGAAATAACCTATCCCATTTGGTTACAGATTAGCTTTATCCATCCCGTGGTTGATAATTATGTATTACCTTTAATAAAAATAGCTGAGATCGTACCACAGAAAATCTGTGGGTGCCTATATATGGGATGAAGTTTTCAGGAGCTACATCTGTCCATTCGTAGTGCAGGGGCAGTCCTAAGGTAAATCTTCTGTTTCCCATCTCTAGATCTAAGTTGCACTTGAATATGGACTGGGATGAACTTTGTTTTATGTGAATGGGGAGTCTGTTCCACAGTAGTAACATCCTATGTGAGATATACTTGTCCCTCCAAACCATTCTGGTGATGTTGCAGAAGAGATTTAGATACCCAGACTGAGTATTTGTGATGTCATTCTATTTGCTAATGTGCAGTAAATCCATCAGTAATAGGCCGGAGGATACCCTGTATACCAGACACAGGTCACCTCTTAGCAGCAGGTGGGGTATAGAGTACAGTGACAGGGTTTTGAGTCGATCCTTGTAGGGCATGTTGTTTAGACCTTGTACCCTTTTGGTAAGGTAAAGCTGTGGATGTTCCAGTTTTTGCTTGTGTCTGGACAGATATATGCCAAAGGGGGCATTATATTTAATGACTGGTCTATTGAGGGCTGAGTAAAGGGGATCCTCCCTAGATCTAGAGACAATTCCTTTGTTTATAAGCTTTGCAATATAGAAGGACATTCTTATAAGAATAGAAATGTTTGTCAAAAGCTAGGTCACTGTCGACATAAGCTCCCAAATCCCAAACAACTGGGTCAGCTCTTAGGAGAATACCATCATTGTGGTAGTTCCCTGGGGAAGATGACTTCCCAAAGAATATAATAATGTATTTTTTGGCATTTAGTTTCAGTCTATGATTTTGGCACCAGTCATTTATTTGGGACAAACTTTTCTGTAGGATGGCTAAGTCACTTTGGGATTCAATGACTGCTACTAGCTTGCAGTCATCTGCAAACTAAGTCAGATAGATCCCTTTGGTATTGGCTTTTACTTCAGAAAAGTAGATGCTAAACAGGAGAGGCTGCAGCACAGAACCCTGTGAGACCCCACTAGCAACTAGTATCTTTGTGGAAGTAACTTTCCCTATTTCAATTATCTACATCCTATCCATGAGCCAGATGGCAATCCAGCTGATGTTGTAGGGGTTTAATCCCAGTTTATTTAGCTTTTCTACTATGCCTGAGTGGGGAATTGTGTCAAAAGCTTTGGCCAGATCAGGTTATGCAGTATGCACCATTTTGCCTTCATCCCTTGCTTTGGTGGCATTTTAAAAAAAATCCACCAGGTTGAGTAGGCATGACCTGCCCTTGACAAAACCAAACTGAGATGGGTTCAGTATTTGTAGGTATCCTATGTCTTTTTAATTTCTCCAAGTCTTTTGGGTTTCTAATACCATGACAGGAAATAGACCCCATTCCTAAGTCAAAGTACGATCAAAGTTCATGAAATTAGTATTGTTTCACTCTTTGACATTAGCCAAAAGTGCTCTTCTGAGCAACTACAATGTGCCCAGTAATGACTCCTTCTACAATTCATATGGTGTTACATGAATTGGTAACATATCTAAATACGATTGTAAATTTTTTTTTTTTATAAGACCAGTTGCTCTGCTACTACTTTAACTGTCTGGGTATCTTTCTTCCACATGGCTCTTATTTCTGCCTGCAGATCCAGGTATTTTATGACTTTGTCTCTCTCTCTGTACCCAAGACACTGTAGTCACTGGGTGTGGCAATTTCAATGATCAATGCTACTTTTGTCTTCTTTTCTTGGACCACTATATCCAGTTTTCTAGCATCTACCTTTTGAACTGTTGGTATTGGGTGATCCCATGTGATATAAATTTCATAATTTTCTATGATTCATTTTGGCTCATGTTTTGTGTTTTTCAGCCACTTTGATACCACAATATTTGCACAGTCTCCAGTGTAACAGTCTCGCCATGTTATTATGCCTTTCAGTATACAGTCCCTCTGCCATTAGTGCATCACAACCAGCAACAAGGTGTGTGACTGTTTCCAATTCAGTTTTACAAAACCTACATATGTCTGTTTCTCCCACATGTTCAATGGACTTTGTAAACCAGTGTGTACATAGCCCACTGTCTTGGGCTGCGAATATTAACCTTTCATTTCTTGATGTGAATTCACCTCGCCTTAACCATTCCTGTGTTCATTCTTGATCAACATGAGTCTCTCCCAGAAGTTTTCTATATTTGCAACTATCTTTATGTTTTTTCCACATTTCTTGCCTTCTCATCTGGTCCTTCACCTTATATTCTCTCTTTTGTTTTTTAGCGCATTCAGTTGCGAACTGGTTTTTATCTACTTCTAGTATAATTTCCATTCCTGCTTGACGTCGATATGCTTCTGCTAAATTAAGCAGAGATGTCATCTTAGATTTATTCTCCTCATGTTTCAAAACTTTCACTACATTTGGATCTTGTGAGGTCAGCAGATATGTGTGGAGTCCCATGATTGTAGATCTATACATGTAATCAATTTCAAGGAGGCCCATCCCTCCTTCGGAGTGGGGAATATATAATCTTGGTATACACTTGTGTCTTTCGGCTTTTCCCGGTTAGGGGTCGCCACAGCAGAACTTCGGTCTGCTAATGATTGGCAGTTGATTTTTACGTACCGGCTTGCCAGGCCTGACACACAACCTTCAACGAAGGTACACCCATTCACGCATGTCTCCACGCAGAAGATGCTCTAGCTGAGAATCGAACCGGACAGCGTCTTATTGTGAGGCAACAATGCTACCGCAGCACCACCACTGTGGTACAATCTTGGTATACACTATTTTTTATAAATCATTTGGTAAGCATGAAGCATCCTTCTTGTTTTAATATCCAATCTATCCAACACTTTTTGGGGCCAGTCAATCACTCCAAAACTATAAGTTAGGACAGGAAGAGCAAACTAATTTATGGCTTGGATCTTGCTCCTAGATGCCAATGCTGTTTTCAGGATTAATTTAAGACTTCTAAAGTACTCCTTACTGAGCTTTATTTGCATTTGTTCATGTTTTATTGCTGATCCTTCATCAATTCCCAAGTATTTATGCACTCCCTCTTGCTCAAAATATCACATTCTTGCCCCAAACTTATGTTTTCCTGGTGCTGCAGTTTTCCTTTTTTAAAGGTTGCTTTTGCACATTTATCAAGACCAACTGGCATTCCAATATCGTCTGAAAAACTTTTAACAACCTGCAGCCATGCTTTCAGCTCCTCATCTGATGAGCTATGCAATTTTAAATCATCAGCAAAGAGAAGATGAGAAGTCATTAGACTTTGCTGTTTTCTAGAAGCCACATTGTAGTCATGGCCTAAGCTGTTAAGTAAACAGCTTAATGGATTAATGGCAAGGCAGAATAACAACGGTGAGAGTCACCCTGGAATATCCCCCCTTTGAATTTTTATCCCTGGGATAATAATCTGTCCTTTATCATGGCTTAATTGCAAAGTGGTCTGCCACTGTTTCATGGTTACTGTAATGTAGTCAATCAGTGTAGGGGTGTATCTTACAGATTTTTAAGCACTCTTTTATCCATGAATGTGGAATACTATCACATGCTTTCTTGTAGTCAATCCATGCCATACTTAGATTCTTCCCCTTCTTACAGTTCTCCACTATAACTTTTTTTAACAACAAATGATCATTTGCTCCATATGACTTTCTTTTATTGCCCTTTTGTTCTACTGCCATAATTGAGTTTTCTTCTAAATAACTATAAACTCTGTTGGTGTAAATTCCTGTGTATAGTTTGTACATAGTTGGAAGACAAGTTATTGGTCTATAATTTTTAGGGTAGCTTGCAGTTTCACTCTTAAATAAGAGCATTGTTTTTCCTGTTTTTAACCAGTGCGATGTGTGTTTGGGGGTGTGCATATAAATAGTTCTTAGTCATGGGTAAGTCCTAGTGCAAATAAGTTAATACTTTAAGCCAAAAGTTAGGTATTGCATCTGGGCCTGGGTTTTTCCAGTTAGAGGCTTTTCTCAACTTTGTTTCAATCTCTCTGGCTGTTATTTCATCCCATTTCATATCCGGTACCTTTAAACTTCTTATTCTTTTACTTCTTCTATCCATTTAGCATCTTTGTTATGTTCCACAGGATCTTCATAGATACTTCTCCAAAATGTATCTACTTCCTCTTTTTTGGCGGTCTTTCAATTCCTTTTACCTTATTTCCCAATTCTCTATAAAACTTTATCTTCATATCTTCTAAGTCTTTCCACCTGTTTTGAAATTTTTAGTTTATCTCCTATAGTACATAATAGATCCTTGTCTGTTCTAATACTGCGCATTCCTTTCATCACATCTATCTTTCTTAGTATTTTTGTTGATCTATTTCCTCTTCTATAATCTTTTAACAATGAAACTTCTTGTCTTAGCTGCTTTATAGTTTTCTCTATTTGATATTTCCATGATGGTATTAGCTTTTGTCCCCTCTTTTCCCTTGCTACCATGTGTTAGAACTTTATCAGTTATTAATTTAGCAGCGCAGTAATATAGTCTGTTTACTTCTGTTATATTGCATGGATCTCTATGGACAGTCCTAATTACTGTGTTCATTTGTTTATTACGTTTCTAACATTTGGGGTTTTATTAACCTTCTGCAGTCTACTTCTCTCATTGATCTTGATATATCTGTCTTTGTCTATTAAATCAAGCAACCCTTCTTTTAACTCATTTTCTTCCATACTGAGGGTACGTTTCCTGCGGACACTCTATAGAAAGTTCTATAGCATCTTTTGTTGCACATTCTCTTCAATTTCATCCTGTGTCATCTGTTGTTCTGTCATATGGGAACTCACTGGCCTATCACTCCAACATTGACTGCATCAGAGTTTCCACAGTTTCCTGTCCCTTTCCTTGCTGTCTAGCTTCAAATGAACGTTTATGCTGGTTTCCTGTAGACAGGGCCGGTGCTAGCATTTTGGGGAGGTTCAAGTTCTACTCAAGAGAACATGAAGCGTGACCACATTGCTATTGCACCTCCTTCCCTGTCAAGCTCATCCAGCACCATTTAACCACTAGTGTCACTACATTCAGATCATTAAGAATTTGTGCCAAGCCCAGACTGGCATTTAGTACCAAGGTTACATTATGATAAACTTCTGTACTACAATGCGTAGCCAATCACAGGTACACACTGACTGACACTTAATACCAATGTTGCACTAAGACAACCCCCTGTACCACAGCATGGTAGCTACTCACAGGTGTGCACACACTGACTAGCATTTAGTGCCAATGTTACAATCCTGATAAACCCCTGTACCACAGCAAGGTAGTGACTCAGGTGCACATGACAAGGTAGCAACTCACAGGTGCACACACTGACTGGCATCGAGTACCAATGTGACATTATGAAATCCCTGTACCACAGCAAGGTTGCCACTCACAGATGCAGACACTGACTGGATACTCAACTGCCCAGATTTTCAAGAATGTCCAGATGTGACTCTTGTTTGGTCTGTTTTGTGGCAATCATTGATGACTGAATTCATTAAATGACAGGCATTTCAGTTTATACCCTTCAGAACATCTATGGCAACATTCAGTTTATAACAGCAATATTTAAAATTTGCCCAGATCTTTGGGGCTGGAAACCCATTATCTGTGGCTTTGTCCAGATTTTGTGCCATGAGATAAAGAGCTACAGCTGGCATTTAGTAGCAATGTTACATTATGACAAGCCTCTGTACTGCATCAAGGTATCCAGTCCCAAAGAGGTACACAGACACCTACACTGACTCCCCAAAGACACCCACATTGACTGGCATTTAGTAGCAATGTTGTTACATTACGACAAGCCTCTGTACCGCATCAAGGTAGCCAGTCCCACAGAGGTACACAAACTCCCAGACACAGACTCCCACACAGAGACAGAGACACAGACTCCCACATAGAGAGAGATAGAGACACAGACTCCCACACACAGACAGACACAGACTCCCACACACACAGAGACAGAGACACAGACTCCCACACACACAGAGACAGAGACAGAGACTCCCACACACACAGAGACAGAGACTCCCACACACACAGAGACAGAGACAGAGACTCCCACACACACAGAGACAGAGACAGAGACTCCACACACACACAGAGACAGAGACTCCACACACACACACAGAGACAGAGACTCCACACACACACACAGAGACAGAGACTCCCACACACAGAGACAGAGACTCCCACACACAGAGACAGAGACTCCCACACACAGAGACAGAGACTCCCACACACAGAGACAGAGACTCCCACACACAGAGACAGAGACTCCCACACACACACACAGACAGAGACTCCCACACACACACACAGACAGACAGAGACTCCCACACACACAGACAGAGACTCCCACACACACACAGACAGAGACTCCCACACACACACAGACAGAGACTCCCACACACACACAGACAGAGACTCCCACACACACACAGACAGAGACTCCCCCCCCACACACACACACACACACACACAGGCAGAGACAGAGACTCCCACACACAGAGACTCCCACACACACACACACACACACACAGAGACTCCCACACACACAGACTCCCACACACAGACTCACACACACACAGACTCACACACAGAGACAGAGACACAGACCCACACACACACAGACTGACCCCGAGACAGAGACACAGACTCCCACACATGATAAAGACAGCACTACAGCAAGACTGAACATTAACACCCACACAATTACTGACATGAACAGTCACACTGCAGATGTACACAACACAGCTATGGGACACAGAAAAGATTACAGACAACATGGATTACTGAGCCTGAGGCAGACTCAAACCCATGCACATGAGTAATGGGGATTAGTAAGTCTGACACAGGCAGACTCAAACCCAGAAAGAAAAGATGAATACCAAAGTGGCATTCATCTTCCATATTACTTCTTCAGCTTCTTACTGCTGCCACTTGTCTGTTCTTCCTTCTCTTCTATCCTATCCCTTGAAGAGTCTTGCTGCTCCCAACTGTGCTGCCACTTGTCTGTTCTTCCTTCGCTTCTGTCCTAGCCCTTGAAGAGTCTTGCTGCTCCCAACTGTCATACCATCCTGATGAGTCCTGCCACTACCCTGCCACTCCACATGAGTCCTTCTGCTCCTGACAAGTCCTGCCACTCCGAGTCCAGCTGATCCTAGCTGCCTTTGCCTAACATCCTGCTAGTTCCATCCTCATGGTCCTACCTGTTGGAGGTAATAAACAAAAACAGTGAATACACAGCATACAAGCCAGACTAAGGTACTACCTGAAATTACTGCCTGACAGCATTATAAAGATTACTGGAAAGGAAATATGAGCACATACCTAATCTACAGTTTTACTGGGATCTTTTCTTCCGGACAAAATCTTCAATGAGGCTGCCATGTGATACTGGCCCACTTCATGCTCAATTGAGAGCACAGCTAAGCAAGTCTCTCCTGACTCATTGTGAGCCAGGTATGTCTTTATGAGTTTCAACTTAGAAAAGCTGCGTTCTGCAGTAGCCACTGTAACAGGTGCAGTCAAATAAATTGAAACATAAGTATTTATATATATGTCTTGCAAGTGGTTGCGAATAAGGAAATTTAACACAGTCAGTGGTGACGATTCATTATCAATCATTCGAGAAAGGCTTTTAAGTTCGTGTCCAAGGTCAGAGTCATCAATATCACAGTGGCCACTTATTCTGTCAGTCAGTTGTTCTTTCAGAACCTTGCAGTGTTGCAGCAGTGTGTCTTCTGCAACATCACTCAAGGCTTTAATATTTGATAAAATCTGAAATGTGGTGCCAACATCCAGTTCTTCTGCTATCTTTGGCATGTTGAAATCCTGTTTCTCTGTAATTCTTAAGCAGGTCCATAGTTGATGCCAGCACTTTGACACATGTTGAAATATCAACAGATGGACTCTGCAGAACTTTGCTTAAAGGATTTATCTCTGTCAGCACATCATACCAAACCACTAAACATACAATCAATTGGTATGACATAAGTCCCCAGCACAGTCCCCTTGCTTGTTGATATGTTGCAGCATCATTTCCTATCTCCTGTAATGCCTCAATGACTCCCTTCAACTGAAATCTTACTGCCTTGACAGAGTCTATCCTGCATTGTCTCCGACAGTGGCTTCACAGTGACATTTGTGTGTTTAAGATCTGCCATCTGTTTGTTGATGCTGAACAGAGTAAATGTTCTGCAGACATCCAAAGAATGACACTGCCTGTACTGATGAATGTGCTCCATCACTAACTATAAGATTTAAATTATGGCAGGCACATGGCACATAAAAAGCCCTTGAATTCATCTGTTTTATCCGTCCCCTTCATGTTGCTGCCATTGTCATATCCTTGTCCTCGACAGTCATTAATGTCCAGTTGATGATTTTGAAGAGTCTTAAGAAGAGCTTCTGTCAGCCCTGCCCCAGTTGTGTCATTCACAGGCACAAATCCCAGAAAATGTTCCTCAACTGTGGCTACAGTCTGTGAAATGTCCACATACCGAACTACTACAGTCATTTGCTCTTGATTGCTGATATCTGGCGTGCAATCAAGAATCAAAGTACCTAGTGTCCTTCACCTTCCCTACTATGATCCTTAAGATAGCATTTGCAATCAACTGGATAACTTCATTCTGTATGTCCTTCCCAAGATAGTGATCCATTATCTCTTTATTCTGAATATACGACAAATGTTCAGCCATAACAGGGTCAAACTAAAGTTGCACTTGACCTAAGAAGTTGCCATTGCCATAGGTGTCCAGGGCATCAGTTGTACCACGAATGCCATGTTCCGTTCTGCCAAGTACTGGACAACAGCAATAATGAGTTATCTCCTTTTCAACCACTGCTTGCCTCTTATCATCCATAGTCTGCCTACTCTTTATTCTGTTGTCCAGTTCCTTCCACTTCATCATGCATGCCATATGCTCTGGCGCTCTGTCATGGCTGTGTAAAGCTTTGGACATCTCTCTCCATGCTTTGTAACCACCTGACCTGAGAAGATGGTTAGAATGTCCAAACAATTTGCATGGAAAGCAAAACAGTGCATCCTTTGAGACCGAATATGTCAGCCCCATTAGGCAGCACATGGAAGTAGTTCTCAGATGTAAATCTTCTTTTCTGCTCATTGACTGGGAACTGTGTTAACACCACTTGCACAGGTCCATGCTGAATGGCAGCTACCCTAAACTCATCCCTAATCAAGTCTGGCCAAGTCCCTAGATCCTCCAAAGATGTACCCGACACTCCTGCAAGTCATAGGCCACATCTGTCACTATGGAAGTATGGGCTCCTTCTGTATCAAAGTCTGGTGATCCAGGCAACACCTCAGGTGAGTCTGCATTTGCTGCCGTGCTTTCACCCATGGTAATGGCTGTAGGTCCACAGGAAGTAGCCTGTGGTGTAGTTGTTACTTTCTAGTGAAAGGATGCTGGCCTCACAGTGGTCAGACTGTAATGCAAAACCATTGTGTTGTCCTGAAGGCAGACTTTTTCCTGAATCTCCCTCACTGATGAGTCACAGAAAAATTTCATAATGGAACCCTGTCTCTTTGCATCCTCATTTCTCTGCTGCTGAAGCTTTCTTTTGCTGCTCCTGACAAATATCTTCATCTCTAACTGGGAATGGAAGTAAAGCAGAATTACTACATATACAGAGTCCTTTGGTCATACTGTTATTAAAAATGTAATGGCTTTCATTGACAGTCTATTGCACTGCAGGCAGAAAGACTGAAAAATGACTAACCAGTAGGCACAAACAAGTAATGAGAGGCCCAGGTTACAGTTTCATGTTAGATATCTATCACTAGAGGTGAATGTCAGCTTTTTCTACACAATTCTTCTCCTGTCATCCCCTAAACATGTGAAGTGGCCACAGATGATGCAAAGATTGATATTACAAGCTTCTTAGACTAAAGTCTGAAAGAACTAATGACTAGGAGAGGCACAAGTTTGAAGGAGAACACACCAAATTGAGGCAAGACAAATGTTACGTACAATACAGACTACACATGCCCACTCCTCTCAATCTCTTAGCAGACTTGAACAAATCAAAATAATTTTTTGAACAAAGGTGAAATCATGGATTTGCTAGACAACCTCATGTGTGAAGGATGAAGTGGCACACAGACTGGGAGACTGACATTCCCACAACCCCTCTTAGCACAGGATCAGTGTACAAAAGCATAAATCTAAGGAATGTACCATGCATTACGTGGAGGGTATGAAACAAGAAGTCCATTTCTGTTAGTAGCCTCAGCTGTCCACATTGTGCTATGCAATCACTGAGAGAGAACAGGCTAAAAAACAAACATCTGGACACAATTTTCACAGGCCCCGTCAACCTCCTAAAATTGTCAACTTAATTCAGACAGCCAAAAACTTGGATAGCAGAGCAGTGTTTGCAGTAGTATGCATTAGAGACATCAGTACATTCTGTGGAATTCTTACCCCCCCCCCCCCATCTCGGCACAATTTTGGACAAAGTGAAAAAAATTACCAATGTGCTTACAGTCTGACACTCCCCATTACAAAAAAAACTCCAAACAATGGACACTGCCACATTCTCACAGGCCCTACCCACACTCCCAAACTTTCAATAGCTATGGACCATAAAAATAAGTCATTGCAACAAAGCATATGAAGAACAAATAGACAGAACTTTAAACAGAAAGTAGAACAGTGTTTGGATTAGCAGGCATTAAGATATCAGTACATTCTGCGAAATCTTAACCCCCAAGTCATGGCAGAATTCTGGATGAAGTGAAAACAAAAGTCATAGCATAAACAATGTGCTTACAGTCTGTGACCCCTATTAAAAATACTCCAAGCAAACAATGGACACTGCAACATTCTCACAGGCCCTAACCACACTCCAAACCTTTCAACACAATAAGTGGACAATGATAAAAGGTAAGCCATTGCATCAGTACATTGTTGGTAAACAATAGTAGCATAACAGGGTGTGCATTTGTATACATTCGAACATCCACACCTTTTACAACATTCTCACAGCTATTAACTACCCTCCTGACATTAGGCAAGGTAAACAATGCACAAGTTCTCTCAACCTCCAAAGAGCATAATTCAGACAGTCAATAATAACTGCAGAACAAGACATCAGGGATAGTTAAACAGTACTATAAACCTAGACAGCTGAACAGTGTTTACATTAGCATGTATTAAGATATCAGGCTCCATCATCCTCCAAATTACATAATCCAAACAGCCAAAAATAACTCAGAAGAAGCTGTAACACTAGGGATATTTAAGCCGTACTAATTCCCTCGACAGAACAGTATTTGCATTAGCATGCAACATAGGCGTAGCATTAACAATGTGCTTTAGTGTGTGTGGCCCCACATTAAAAACTTCAGGCAAACATTGAACACTGCAACATTCTCACAGCCACTAACTACTCTCCCAACATTGGGCTTTTTAAACAATGTACAGGTACCAGCATACTCTAAATTACATAATCCAAACAGCTAAAAATAACTCGAACAAGCTGTAACACTAGGGATATTTAAGCAGTACTATAACCCTTAAAAGAACAGTATTTGCATTAGCATGCATTAAGATACTAGTACATTCTGCAGAACCCCCCAGCGGCGCAATAATCCTGGATAAAGTGAAAACAAAAGCATAGGCATAGCATTAACAATGTCCCCAGTCAAACACTGAACACTACAACATTCTCACAGGTCCTAACCACACTCCCAAACTTTCAACACATTAAGTACGGAAAACATTGCAGTCATTGCATCAGTGATTAGAACATTGAAGTTATATGCAATAGTAGTTCACAAGGCTTGCATTAGTATACATTCAAAACATCTATGCCTTCAACAGCAACATTCTCACAGCTGCAAACCACCCTCCCAACATTATGCATTTTAAGCAACGACATGCCCCATCAACCTCCTAACCTCTCAGCACAATTCAAACAGCCAAAAACTACAGAACAAGGTGCAACAGCAGGGATAGTGTAAAACAGTACTATAAACCTAGATAGCAGAACAGCGTTTAACAAATGTGTAAAAACTGAAAACTTACTACAAAACTGAAAACTTACTACAAATTCAGTTGACAAATCTACCAACAGTTTCAAAACGTAGCAGTTGAAGCCAGTTCTTATCCCGAATACAAAAGATCCATTACTGAGCAGTCAGTCAACCATCTGGAAAATATACATTATACCCTTGCACAAAGGTGGAAGCTTGAGCGAACTTAAATTATAGGCCAAGAGCAATTCTTCCCCATACCTAAACTCCTAGAGGAATGCATTCATTCTCAACCAATATTTTACTTGCCACTTACCCCATACACCCAATACTATTGACTTAGACAGCAGCATCTCACAAGACTGCCCACCTATCCCTGCTCTAGCCCACAAGACTGCCCACCTACCCCTGCTCTAGCCAACTACAATATCCTTCTCTGTCCCATTATTTATCTCCCTCCTTTTCATCACCCCTATCCCATTCTCTCTACCGTTTACATATACAGCTGTGATACTTCAAACTGAAAATCCTCTTGCTCCAAATAAGTTATACACTTTCCTAACGAATCGGCAATTAAAATTAAATGTATATTACACTTCACATTCCCTTATGTTGTCCCTCATATAAACAGAAGCCAAATTATTTTACATATTTCTAGCACATATACTAAAAACATTTCTTCCTGGGCATCCACTGAAAATGGATTCTATCCTACACTGTCCAGAAAACAAATGTAAAGTGAGTATAGTAAAATGAGTAAAGTAAAACTGCTATAACCACAGCCTCTCACCACCCATCCTTTTACCACCAGCACACAGACATAACACAACCTGACCCCCACCCTCTCAGGACAAAAACTCTACACAGTACCAAAATAAAACTAATACAACCACAGCCCCAAAATAAAACTAGTACCACTACAGTCCTCACCCCCCCCAAACCTCCGAGCACAAAAACTGTACACAAAACTAAAATAAAACTAATGCAACCGCAGCCCACACTCCCCCAAACCTCTTAGTACGAAATATGCACAAACACAAGAAATATGAACAAAAAAAAAAAAAAATCACCCACCCCCACAAAAATAAAGTTATAACTAAACCCCAAAACTTACCTTTTTTGCTTTCAACAGAAGGCTGCTTCCAATACTCTGCTCCCCCTTCACGACTGAAGGCTCACCTGCTCTGTTCACCTTCCTCAGACCACTCAGTCCCTTTGAAGTTGCCCTTAAAAGGACAGTTTTGTCAGAACTTTGTAAAAGTTGTCCTTAAAAGGACAGTTTGTCAGACCTTTTCAGAAGTTGCCCTTAAAAGGACAGTTTAAAAAGAGTATAATCCACAAACCACGACCGCTGCAAAGGCTTGATCCACCGCTGATCCGTTCCTGCTGTCCGTCCTCACGCTGGTCCAAACACGCTCGATCACTCTGCTGCTGATAAGAAACACTCCTCTGTTGAAAAACAAGAGAAGTGATCCTTATTAGCTGCAGGTGCCTTTAAAGGCAGTTTGTGCAGGAAGTGATTTGCAAGGACCAATCAGGTCCTTGCTTCATCACTTCCTACTTAAAAAAACAAAAAAAAACAAAGACCTTGTTCGCCGGCCGCTGCAGCCAAACAGAACCCCTGTTTCAGCGGGCGGGCCCGATTGAGTGCAGCCTGCCAGCCAAAAAAAAAAAAAACCACAAAGGGACTTAGTTCAAGCTGCAACCAATCAGATCCCCTGTTTCAGCGGACCTGATTGAGTGCAGCTTGCCAGCCAATCAAAAACGGGAAAATGGAAATGCAGTTTCGCGGCGACGGAGCAGCTAGATGTCCATGAGGGCGAGCCGAAGCAAAGTACTGCGAGCCGAGCCAAGTACACGTTGGACTAGTAAGTAACCCGCGGATGAGGATGATGGAGCAGCTAGACATCCACGAGGAGCCGAGTAAGCGTAAATGCCGGTCGGACCATCGGGGCCCTTATTTGCGGGTAAGTAATCGGGGCTCCCGCGGCCCTGGGGTTCATGGTGCCTAACGCCGGCTATGCCTGTAGAAGGCTCCAAAATATCTTGATATGGCACCTGACTAATTGCTTCCTCTTTCACTGATTTTCCCTTAATTTTGATATCCATTGCTCTATCCTGTTGTGGTGCTTTCTGTGCTCGATTTACTACAGTGAATCCTTCTTTTTGCAGCTGTTCCATAACCTCAATTTCTGTTTCTTTGACTTCTCCATTACTAATTTCTTTTTCTACTTTTCCTCTTAGTCTTCTTATTTTTTGCATTGTAAAGTTTTCCATATCTGGATTCCTTTCCCTATATTTTTCTTTGTGCTGCTCTTTTTGTATTGGTTAGTTTTGCTTTCTCCTTTGCATAAATATTACACCATATTAAATCTCTTTTTCTTTCCTCTGTCCATATTTCTTCTTCACATGTCTCATAATCTTCTTGCTTTTCCTTATTCTGGGGACTCGCTCTATCATGCTGTGATGTAGTCTGTTTTAGACCTTCTACATTAAATCCTTCACTTTGCAGGCACTCCACAACTTCAACTTCTATTTCTTTAACTTCTGCTTTACTAATCATCATTTCTACATTATATCTTTGTGCTCTTAATCTTTTTATTGTGAAATTTCCATATCAGGATGCCTTTGCCTGTATTTCTCTTTGAACAGTTTTGAGACTGCCTTCTCTGTATTATATATATGTCCTGAGTGATTAATTTCATGATAAGTCTTTCGATGGCTTTGTATATGAGGCTGGTCAGACTTATTGGTCTGTAATCGTAAGTCTGTGAGAGTTTCTCCATTATGCATGAGAATGACTGTGACTGTTCTCCATTTGCCTGGTGCAAAACCTGTATGGAGGCTGAGATTGAACAATGTTGTTAGGGGTGTGACTAAAGAATGCATCCAGGTAAGTACATTTACAAAATTGCACTTATCTTTCCTTTTACATAAGTTGTGTGTGTGTGTGTGTGTGTGTGTGTGTGTGAGAGGTTTTCTCTTATCTTACGGTATTAAGGCATTTTCATAGTCTGCAATACTTTTTGGTTTCTGTGCTGGGCCAAGGTGTTCCAACTGGGCACTCAGTCATTTTTTTTGCAGTTTTACTACCTCTATTCTGAATTTGGTTTTCTACTTACTCACACTACTTGTGTGGTAGATTTACACTTGGACACTTTTGTGCTTACAGTCCCTGCTGTACATCTGGCCTTGGAAGTTCCTCCCAGTGTCATCCTGTGTAGATCTGGCACTAGAAGCTCCTCCTAATCTTATCTCTTTTGTTCCTCTTACTGGTTACTGACAGAAGAAACTGGGAAACCCTTTTCTTAGACTGTTGGTGTACTCTGGTGCCAAAAGATATTTGTACCTACATACTCTGACTAACTTCATCTGGCCTTCGATAGATGTGATCTCTGATAAGTACAAACACTAGAGGTAAACATTTAACAGATACATTGGACACAAAAGAATGACCAAATGGAAAACAGGCAAAGTGGTAACAGAACTGTCCTGCATGAAGCCAGGGAAATTGCTGGTGAGCTTTGTATATGAGGACCTTCAGGTAATTATGACTTTGGTTATGTGCCATCTGGCATCAATAGAGAAAGATGTGCCATTAGAGTCCAAATCCTCAAGTTTTTGTTTTAGTGAACTGCTTTAAGATTTTAACATGTAGAATGTGACTTCAGTGTTCACCCTGTTTTGTCACTAAGAAGAATCCCAAATAAGCCTCCTCTGTTGTCTGCTGTACTAGTAATACCACATGATTATTCAGTTGCTGATTAATTAAAAGACAGAGCCAGTTTGGAGTACATTTTATAAAGTCATAGGTAAGTTGTCCTTTTGGGCCATTTTAAGCCTAGCCAATATTCCTTTTTGTGCTAGAAATAACCTATCCCATTTGGTTACAGATTAGCCTTACCCATCCCATGGTTGATAATTATGTGTTACCTTTAATAAAATAGCTGAGATAGTACCATAGACAATTTGAGGGGGCCCATAGATGTGATGAAGTTTGCAGGAGCTGCATCTGTCCATTAGTAGTACAGGGACAGTTCTGAGGTAAATCTTCTGTTTCCCATCTCTAGATTTAACTTGCAGTCGAATATGGACTGGCATGAACTTTGTTTTATGTGGATTGGGAGTCTGTTCCACAGTAGTGACATCCTATGTGAGATATACTTGTCTCTCCAAACAGTTCTGATGTTGCAGAAGAGATTTAGATACCTAGACTGAGTATTTGTGATGTCATTCAACTTGCTGATGTGCAGTAAATCCATCAGTAATGGGTCGGAGGATACCCTGTATGCCACACACAGGTCACCTCTTAGCAACAGGTAGGGTATAGAGTATAGTGACGGCTTTGAGTCGATCCTTGTAGGGCATGTTGTTTAGGCCTTGTACCCTTTTAGTAAGGCAAAGCTGTGGATGTTCCACTTGTTGCTTGTGTCTGGACAGATATATGCCAAAGGGGGCATTATATTTAATGACTGGTCTATTGAGGGCTGAGTAAAGGAGATCCTCCCTAGATCTAGAGACAATTCCTTTGTTTATAAACTTTGCAATATAGAAGGACATTCTTACAACAATAGACACATGTTGTCAAAAACTAGGTCACTGTCCACATAAGCTCCCAAATCCCAAACAGCTGGGTCAGCTCTTAGGAGCATATCATCAGTGTGGTAGTTCCCTGGGGTAGATGACTTCCCAAAGGATATAATAATGTATTTTTTAGCATTTAGTTTCAGTCTATGATTTTGACACCAGTCATTTATTTGGGACAAACTTTTCTGTAGGATGGCCAAGTCATTTTGGGATTCAATGACTGTTACTAGCTTGCAATCATCTGCAAACTAAGTCAGATAGATCCCTTTGGTATTGGCTTTTACTTCAGAAAAGTAGATGCTAAACAGGAGAGGCTGCAGCACAGAACCCTGTGGGACCCCACTGGCAACTGTTATCTTTGTGGAAGTAACTTTCCCTATTTCAATTACTTACATCCTATCCATGAGCCAGATGGCAATCCAGCTGGTGATATAGGGGTTTATTCCCAGTTTATTTAGCTTTTCTAGTATGCCTGAGTGGAGAATTGTGTCAAAAGTTTTGGCAGATCAGGCTATGCAGTATGCACCATTTTGCCTTCATCCATTGCTTTGGTGGGGTTTTAAAAAAATCCACCAGGTAGATTAAGCATGACCTGCCCTTGACAAATGCAAACTGAGATGGGTTCAGTATTTGTAGGTATCCTATGTCCTGAGTGATTAATTTCATGATAAGTCTTTCCATGGCTTTGCATATGAGGCTGGTCAGACTTATTGGTCTGTAATTGCCCGAGTCTGTGGAAGTTTCTCCATTATGCACGAGAATGATTGTGACTGCTCTCCATTTGCCTGGTGCAAAACCTGTATGTAGGCTGAGATTGAACAGTGTTGTTAGGGGTGTGGCTAAAGAATGCATCCAGGGAAGTACATTTACAACATTGCACTTATCTTCCCTTTTACATCAGTTGTGTGTGTGTGTGCGTGTGTTTCCTCTTATCTTGTTAAGCAATTAATTTAAGGCATTTTCATAGTCTGCAATACATTTTGGTTTCTGTAATACTTTTTGGTTTCTGTGCTGGGCCTAGGTATTCTGACTGGGCCCTCAGTCATTTTATTGCAGTTTTACTCTTCTGAATTTGTTTTTCTATCTACTCACACTACTTGTGTGGTAGATTTACACTTGGACACTTTTGTGCTGCCAGTCCCTACTGTACATCTGGCATTGGAAGCTCCTCCCAGTGTCATGCTCTGTAGATCTGGCACTAGAAGCTCCTCCCAGTCTTATCTTTGTTTTGTCTTACTGGTTACTGACAGAAGAAACTGGGAAACCCTTTTCTTAGACTGTTGGTGTACTCTGAAATTGCCTTACAGTGTGTGTGTTCCTCATTGCCGGCTTGTCTGCCTGGGAATTGCCTTGTAATTACTTGTAGGTAGTTGTTAGATTTATTTTGGATGCCTTTTTACTTGTGACTAAGTAAAGTGTGCTTTTTACGTTAAGTAGACTGGGACTGCAATTCTAGTGGGAGTTAAAAGGTAGCCTGTTCTAACCAAGTTGGGAAACACAGGGGGCTTAAAGAAACAATTACCTGTTTGTAGATAGTTTGTACCTTTTCAATCTTGGCTAACAAATGTGTGCTTTTACATTAAGAAGCCTGAAACTACTATTCTAGTGGCAGTAGTAAAGTAGCCTCGTCAGTCCAAGTTGAGGAAAAACACAGGATGGCTTAAAGTGAAATTGTTTCATCAACCAGAGGGCTTTTTATGGACTTGGTTGTTTTGTGTTAATCTGCACTTGAGCTATTTTAGCTGTGCTTTTACATTAAGAAGTTCCAGGATTATCCATATTGTGTCAGAAGGTGTTTACCTAGTCTCTCTGAGCTGAGAAGCATTCAAGGGAGTTCAACATGTAGTCATTTAGTGGCCAAAGGGCACAGGCACATTTCCCACAGAGTGGTGATTAGCAGTACCCTGTATAGTAGCAAACCTATAAAGCTGGTACTTGGGACTTTAACCTGTAACACAAAGATAATTTCTGTGGAGCTAAGCTTAGGGTAGCCAATTAGTGTATCAAACAGCACTAATATCAGATCATTGCACTTTCTAACATCTAACCTTAATCCTAAGCACCACTCAGGTAACCCCTGTAAAACCAAGTCTCTACACCATAACAGCCCAAACCCTAATACTGGTCTATGATGAGCTTGGTAGATATTGGCAGCCTGAGACAATGTAGCAATTATCTTATGCACTCATACAATCTTTTAATGCTTAAAGAAACTAACACACTATGCAAGAAATTTACATACATAACTTTCTTGCAGGCAAAAATCACATTTCTAAACAGGATACACACTAAACCCATCACACATACTGCCCACCACACACACACAGACCTTCTTTTGCTGAGGCACTTAAAAGAAACCTCTCCATACCTCAAAGGCCTCCTCAGCTGTCAAAAATAGCAACACCTATTCTCAGCAACCATTAAAGCACTCACCAAAAGCAAAACCTAACACCACACAAGTCTGCACACAAGGATCCTCCAAGAACAAAGCCCATAAGTTAAGTTTACCTAGTACTCTTGTCATACAGGATTCTGTTGTATGACCCATACATGCCCTTGTCACCAGGCTGGACAAGGAAATGATACAAATTGCCTATCTTGGAGCAATGATCTGTAATATCATGCACACACTCATGTCACTGCACCACAGGTACCAATATGATTCTATTATAGTCCACGAGGATGTAAATGACCTGAGATGTACCTCACTGGACTATATCAAAAAAGACATTATAAATTTCTCGGAGTGTGTGTCACAGACAGGAACGTGCCTTGCATTGAACAGCATTCTATCTTCACCAATAATAATGCCACAGTATGAACAGAAAAAAGATTGATTTTAATAACTGGAGTAGTTTCTGGTGTCACTCCAGGTGAATCCAATATCTGTCAGCATGGAAGAGTATGGCTAAAAGACCACATTGCTTTGCCAAGGATAGTCTGCACCTGTGCCCCCTGGGCTCAGATATGGGCTAAAACTTTATCCACCCCTTTAGGATCTTTTTAGGCAAGCTTAAAATAACTGCCAACATAGCAAAAAAGAAAGAAAAAACCCTCAGAGCAACCTTAAAGTTACTGCTCAATGATCAAAGCCTAAATAAGAAACTCCACACCCTAAAAGCTCTCCTCATTCTTCATAATGTAGATATATGTACTGTCACCAAGACTTTGTTTAAAAGTACAGAAAGTACTCCATCAGTAGAAGGCTACAGCGCCTTCTACACATTTAGACCAACAGCAGCACAAACAAGGCCTAAAGATGGAGGTGTCTCAATCTACATTAGCAACAAATACAACTCCAGGTTGATTAAACAGGATGATGTCCCAGAATTCATCCATGTCCAAGTTTCCATAGACAAGGTTCCTTACCATGTCCTGGCCAGCTGCAGGTCACTGTCTGTGACCCACAAAGCTCACAACTCTTACCTAGAGTGAATAGAAGTGCTCATTATCTGATCAAATACCCTAGTCATTGGAGACTGTAACTACCCCTCTACAGACAGGGAAGCATACACTGCCTTTAACTCGCAGGCACTCCATTTCCTGGACTTTATCAACACAAGCACCCTGGACCTTATAGCCTGCACTCCAACCAGAGAATCAGACGTAATGGACCTTGTACTCACAAACATGGGAAAGCATTGCACCCCCCATGAGACGTCTTCATTGGTGAGGTTGCAACACAAAGCTGTCTTCCTCAAAATAAAAATCAACTCAGAAAACCCAACTAAACCCATAAGAGTTAGGAATTATTCTAAAGCAAACTACATCCTATTAGGTGGCAGTTTATCAAAATTCACGGTGCCATCAAACCCTGAGAACACACCTACCTATGCAGAATTATTTACAAAAACCTTGTACAAATGTGAATGACTGCATTGAGGCTGCTGTACAATCAGAAGTAAGCTCAGATTTAACACCAGAAAGAAAGGTTACTGCTCAATGCTCGAAGCCTAAATAAGAAATTACACACCCTATAAGCTCTCCACATTGTGGAGAATATAGACATCTGTACTGTCACCAAAACTTGGTTTAACAATGCAGAAAGTACTCAGTCAGTGGAAGGCTACAGTGCCTTCCACACATTTAGACCAACAGTGGAAGGCTACAGTGCCTTCCACACATTTAGATGAACTGCAGCACAGACAAGGCCTAAAGGTGGAGGTGTCAAAATCTACATTGGCAACAAATACAACTCCAGGTTGGCTAAACAGGGTGATACCCTGGAGTTCAACCAAGTCCAAGTCTCCACAGACAAGGTTTCTTACCATGTCCTGGACAGCTGCAAGTCATCCCTCTATGACCCACAAAGCTCACAACTCTTACCTAGACAGAATAGAGGTGCTCAGTATCCAACAAAATACCCTATCCATTGGAGACTCTAACTACCCCTCTTCAGATTGGGAAACATACACTGCCTCTAATTCACAGGCACACCATTTCCTAGTCTTTATCAACACAAACACGCTGGACCAGATAGTCCATACTCCAACCAGAGGATCAAACATACTGAACCTTGTACTCACAAACATGGGAAAGCATTGCACCCCCATGACACGTCTTCATTGGTGAGGGCACACCACAAAGCTGTCTTCCTCAAAATAAAAATCAACACAGAAAACTCAACTAAACCCATAAGAGTTAGGATGTATTCTAAAGCAAACCATATCCTATTAGGCGGCAGTTTATCAAAATACATTGCTCCCCCAAACCCCCAGAACATAGCTACCCATGCAGAATTACTTAAAGAAACCCTGTACAAACATGTAAATGACTGTACTAAGACTGCTGTACCTAACAGAAGTAAGCTCAGATTTAACACCAAAAAGAAACCCCACTGGTAGGATCCTTAATTTAACAGGGTATATAACAAAAGAACAAAAAAATCATGACCAAAATCAGAAAGAGTAACTCTCATAGAGACAAGAGCTCTCTAATTCAACTAAAGAAGAGGCTAACAGGTCTATCAAAGTCCAACAAGGTCAATTACAAGTCCAGGATAGCATCAAAGGCTAAGGACAATCACAAGGCCTGTTTCAGCTATGTTAAGAACCTTAAAGGTAACACTCAGCAATGTGCAGAGCTGGCAGTAAATGCCACAGCTTTCACTGACCAGAGTGACATAATGAATCAATTTAGCTCCAACTTCACCTCCCACTCCCTTTTGTGAAATCTCTACTAGCATAGCCCCCTGCCCCCATCCCCAACCCCTCCTCCCCCAACTATCAACAAGGAGCAGGCTCTGATGGTGCTTGCTAAGGCCAAAAACACTGCTTCCATGGGCCCTGACAACTTTCTTTGTCATTTGGTAGCATCATGACAGCAGCTGTCTGGCCTGGACTGCAATGGAACAGTTAGGTGAATAACAGCACAGCCATTCTCCAGATGTATATACATGTATTTATACTGTGCCTGAATCCTATAAATTTTTATTTTTATTTATTTTTTTGGGCGGGGTGATGGCTGTAAATTAAGGTCTAAAAACAGAGAAACATGCATGTCCTCTAAAGGAAGGATAAAAGGAAATGGCAAATGTTTGGCTATCTCAAGCATCAGCAGCTCAAAATATCACTTTGTGGACAGATGAATTCCCTGGAACCTCACTTAAAGGTTCTTTAATTAAATTTACAGCCTCATCAAATGAGATATCTTCTGGAAAGGAGTCAGGTGATGAATTCCTCATCTTCAGAGCGTGTATAACACAATAAGTGAATTCTGGTCTAAATAAGGCAGGGACTTTTCATCTTCCTCAGAGATGGGTGAAGGAGGAGGGGAAGGACCTCCTTTTGGTAATAGAAATAAATTATTTCTATAGGGTTCAAATGGATTGCTGAAACCCATGCCAGCTTTTTCAGTGGGTCATCCACAGATGCCTGAGGAACCACTGTTTGGGTGGAAGGCATTTACTCCAACTTGGTATAGAAATGAGCATCTACCCCACCAATGCCTGGCACTTAAGATGTATCAATAAAAAAGGGCAAGAAATTACTCAGTCACAGCTAACCAGAAGCAGAGGGGGTCTGTGAATTCAAATTTAGAAGACCAAAGATTTTAGATCTAACTGTGTGGGGTGAGAAATTTCCTTTGTTCAGTATAGAAAGGACCAATCACAAAGCACTATTTTACCAACTAGTTTAGGAAACAAGGCAGCCTGTCCCAGTGTTACTCCCTCTCACATTCAGTTTCTGAAGCAGCAAAGTACTGCATAAAGCAGATAAACTACAGCAGACATAAGCATTCAGAGTGGGGAGCAAAATCTTAACATGAGCAGCTAGGGGAGTAAGAATGACTTTGCTCAGAATAACAGGTCTAGTCCCCTTGGTTGCAGACCCCTGTCTCTGCAAAGCACCCAATGTTATCTCCATAATTTTAACATTACCATTAAGCACTCACCATGCTTCTTCTCCTGCAAAATATTTTAATTTCTTTGCATATTTTAATTTCTTTGCATATTTAGGCTTATATACATACTCTTGAAATAACAGAAGGAAAAGCATTCCAAAACGGCTTGCACATTCTCCTTCTGGGTACTTGTTTTCTTGCTATATATAGATAAATGTTCACTGTTGTCAGACTCTTGAATATTTCATATAACAAAATACTCTATAATGTTTAGAAAATTCAAATAGCTGTAACAGCACTATTTTTTATACAGATAGTAGTAAAATTAAAAAAAAAAACATAAAAAAGCAGACTCCAAGAATATAAGAAAATAATGGAAACTAAGCCAAGTATTGTAAGATTACAACTTGGGATCACATAATGACCTTGCAAAATGTAACAGATCAACTATTTATCCTTCGTGGGGGAAAAAAGATGGTAGGGCACCTGGTGAACTCTCCTAATGATTCAGGAGGCCTTGTAATGGCCATGGCTTAACAATGCAATTATGTACCACTAGCGATGTCCAGCTGCTGCAAAAGACCAGACTGGGAACTAAAAAATGACCTCCATATACATACTATTTGGATAGCAAAAAAACAAAAAAAAAAAAACAAACAAAAACTCAAACTCCAGTAAAACAAGCACCAAGAAATCATTACTGTCTTAACAATTGGCAGATCACAGACCTTAACAAAATGAAAGTTGAAGCAATTACTTTATTCAAATACATAGGCATATGGCTTGACTAGAAACAGGATTACAGTTGATGAACCCTGATTATGGTCATATTCCTTCATCTTACTCAAGAAGGAGCAGTTTGCTTGGATGGCTGCCTGGCAGATGGTGCAGAAAATTAACAGTGTGAGCTGTAAAGAGCTATTTCCTGTAATCTATAGTTTAATTACCTCCACTATCACTTTGCTACTATGTAACACTGAGCAAAACAATTGACAGTTTTTGGGGCAAACATAAAACTGGACTAGGCTACACAGCGGTTTTCTGAACTATATGCATATGAAGTACATAACCACCTATGAAAGCAGAACCTAATGTAGGCTTGTTACTGCACTTGTGTGATAGTTTTTTCCCTGTTGCAATCTGGCTTTTACCCAACACTGAGCACATTGTAGCCAGTGAGTGATTTGTGGCTCCTACTCAAGGTGCTCTCTTCTTGGATACCTGGCCTGCCTTTACTTCATTAAATGAGGCTTTTTAACAGTCATTTGGAGTTTCTCTTTCTACTGCTTAAGGAGTTTACATTCTTAATTGTTCATTGACCTCATTTTGGAATGTTGAGCTTTTAAGACATGGCCAGTCACATACTTAAGAAGACTTGGCCACTGGTTTATTTCTGTTGGATCAAGTCCGTGTCATTTTAGTTTCTCCCCGGGATTCATGAAGCTTGCGCCAGGCGCAGGCATAACGTAGGCGGTATAATGCCAAATATGGCTGTCGAGCAATTCAGGTATGATCCAATTCCACGTGCACTACTGGCGTATGCCAGAACTGCGTAGCCCCCGGCTTAGGTATGCTAATCACCCCATGCGCAGTGTTGCACCATGCAAATGAAGGCATATAGTGATTCATGAAGTGGTGCAGGCGTAGAGTAAGCCCACGGAAATGTAAACCAAAAAACACGGTTTACATTTTCCCAAACAGAACATCGGAGCTATGGAAGCGGGCCAGACCCAGGTATCACAACGTTAACATATGCCAATGGCGAAATACACAGCCAATGGCATAAGAAAAGATGCACAACACATAAATAACAACATTTAATGTCATGTCCACAGTAAAGCACAGCACAACCGCAGGGCATGTGTGTGGAAGCTGTAACATAAAGAAATAATATAAAAATGTCATAAAATCGCAACGTAATAGAAATCAGGTTTACAGCATAATACACAATGGTAGGCATGGAACAACACAACCAAGGTGCAAGGGTTGCTAACGGCCTGCGATAGTGTTCGGCGTGGTAACTATGAATTAGTAGTCAATGCCATGCAAATGAGGCAGATAATACTGAATCGCAAATGTCCCGCCGGATGAAGGTTGTACCATATGGTGCAGTGGTATAACACCGAGGAGTGGCTCAGAGGAGATACATGACATCAGCAGAGGGGTGTGCCACCATAGCAGTAAGCACATTGGAGCAATGCAAATCTGGCCTGTCCATTGCTAAGCAAAGCTGCAGGACAGGGGTGGGGAGGAAGGTATAGAATTGTTTAGCTGAGAGCACACATGGTGCCCAAAAGCGCATGTGTACGGGGATGAAAATGTGCCCGAAACCCAGTAATTGGACGCATGTGCCGCGAACAATAGCACAAACAGGAAGGTCAGGGGAAGAAAAGAAGGAAATGCTGAAGTAGGGTAATTGAAGTACTAATGAGCAATCAACACCAATCAACCCACGATGGCCAATCAACGGCAGCTGACAAGTCTGCATGCAGAAACCTGCAAAACAGGATAGGGGAGGCATTGGAATGCAAAGAAAGGAGGGGAGGTATTGGATTGCAAAGATAGGAGACCTGACACAGCAGAGCAAAGCAAACTGACAGCAGACCGGCAGTAGCACACATAACGCAAGTTACGCCAGGTCCAGGAAAGTACAAATGAAAGTAGGCTGCAGGATGCACGCCAGAAAATGGTAGGTGCAACGTGCAGAAATGTAAAGGGAAGGTCAAGAGGTAATCCACGGCAGCCAAATGTAATTCAACACCAAAGGCACCACAATAGTAGTTCCGGCAGTAAAACACATAAGATACCCTGTAGCTACGATCGTACATACACACCCTATGACATCATCGGTGTTCACAGCACAATAGTATAAAGTGTGAAAGCACCCTACACACACCTGTGTATTCCCAAACACTGCACCATAGGTGTAAACACACGGGGAACTTTTAAAATGTACATGTTGGGAGCTGCCATAGCTGTGATTCATCAGCATGTGTTAGAGACTGACGGTGTTGTGGAGGATGATGCCGACAACCACCGCAGGCCTCGGAGGAGAAGGAGAGTGTTCAGACCAAGGGTAACCTACCAGGGGCTACATGATCTGGAGATAGTAGAGCATTACAGGGTGGACAGGGACATCTTACAGCAAATAGTGGAGCTGTGCCGGCCACGCCTGAGAACCAGAAACAACAGAGGGGAACCCATCCCAGTGGACACGAAGGTATGTGTAAGCCTGCGAATACTGGCCACAGGTACCTTTCAAAGGCCAACTGGAGATATAATGGGTATCTCACAGGCATCAGCATCCAGGGTACTACACCAGTTCCTGGATGCCATGTTACCACATGCCAATGAGCAGATATACTTCCCCTGAACTCAGGAGGAGTTGGCCAGCAATATGCGCCACTTCCACCATGTGGCACACTACCCAGAGGTACTGGGTGCGATAGACTGCACGCACATACAAATCAAGTCACCACCCGGTGAGCATGGTAGGCATTACATAAACCGCAAGGGATTCCACTCCATCAACTGCCAGGTCATGTGCAATGCCCAGGGCATTATCATGGATGTGTGTGCTGGCAGCCCTGGAAGCTACCATGACTCCCATATCTGGCATGCCTCACAGCTGTATCAGGTATTTGTCAGGGGGGGCATCCCACATGGCCATCTTGTGGGGGATGATGGCTATGCACTGGAGCCGTGGATGATGACTCCCATCAGAAATGCACACACACCCATGCAAGAATGCCATAATGAGGCACACGCACAAACCAGAATCATCATAGAGCATGTGTTCGGGATGCTGAAATCACGGTTCCGGTGCTTGGATACATCTGGTGGAGCCTTGCAGTACTCTCCAGGCACGTGTGCCCACATCGTCATAGTATGTGCCATGCTACATAATATGATCCTGCGGAAGCAGCTGCAGCAGGGACAAAATGGTGAAGGCCCTCATAGCCCACCGCAATTGCCAAGGCCATTACAGGCACAGAGGGATTCAGACCATGAACACACTGTGCCAGCCCCAGTAGGCAGACGGAGGCATGCCCAATATGCCTATGCCTTGGCAAAGAGGGAACGTATAGCACATACTCTGACAGTGTAGGCCCCTATGGACTGACACCTCTCCACCTGCACACACAGTAAAATGGATGGCACACAAACATGACCATCTGTAAATTGTAATGTATAGGTGGCCCAATGTGTGACTCCTACAAAGGCAGCCCTCAAACATTGTAAACACAACAGCTAGTGGAACACGGAATGCCAACACCTGAACAGTACATGAGCCTTACAGCATATGGTGGTGCTGTGTGCCTGTCACGTTCCCCGCCAGATATATATATATATATATATATATATATATATATATATATATATATATATATATATATATGTACACATATGCATATATATAATACAGATAGAAAGGGCAATAGAGTGATATATGTTGATATAGATGGATTCAGCGATATCTGCAAATATAATAGATAGTTCAACGACATTCATAACACCTTGGAGGTACAAATAAATAGGATACCGCCAACTATGGAATGTGTAACATACCGACATGCGTAACCACGAGGCTGAAAGACCGATAGAACACAGTACCGGAACAGTACACCCGCGAGTAATAGTATGATGATATGAAGGGACATTTAGTCACTGCTGCTGGTGTTGCGGTCCACGTACGTACTGTGTTCAACTGTGTTTGTGAGTGCCGTAGTCTGTGTAAGTGTGCATTGAGGGTGCCGTGTGTGTCTCTGTGTGACTGTAATGTGTGTGTGTGTCTGCAACATGTGTTTGTTAGTGTCAAGTCAGAGGTAGATCAGTACGGTAGGTGTGGGTATAGCTAGCCGTAGGCATACGGTTACTACCTGTCCTACAGTAGGAGGGACAGCCCCACCCTGGGCAGGTGTGTCCTGACATAAAACAGTACAAAGGGCAAATGTCCGAGATGGTAGGACATTAATATGTCCCATATATAATGTAATAGTCGTATTTAATAGTTATGCCTGTATGTAAGAAATGTAAATGTTACATGCAATATGATAAGTAGCCAAAGTCCCACAACAATAGGTATGTATTGAGGATAAAAGTATGTGCTAACCTGTGTACTGACCGTGGCTATGTGTTGGCCTGTAAACACCACTGTGTGTCCCGCAAGTGTCCAACAATGACCATACGAAAAGGTGGCAACCCATGGCAAACAGGCTCTTTTACCAACACAACCGCAATGACTGCAAATATCTGGGACAGAAATACAAGGGATAGCTGTCACTTACACATATCCCTTGATATATCGCTGCAATTCCGGAGATATACAAATAGCAAGCTCACCTGCAGACGATATAGAAACCAATTAACAATGGCCCAACGTACAATCCCGTAACATAAGTCTACTAACTGTTAGCTCTCTAATTAGGGATGGAGCCCACACACATATATACGGATTATGTAGAAATGCAAGGCCCACAAACCTGTATATGCTACGTACACCCACCGACATCCCCCACACTAGAAACTAAAGCAATACAGACTGTAATAGCAGCACAAGCATCCAGTCAGTCAATTACATCTGCAGAACCCTCAACATACCATGTGAGAGATACAATTAAAGGTGTCATGCAAAATTGCAGGCGTTGTATAATGGAACAAACAGCCATGTTACAGGTTTTGTTTGCAATACTCCGTTATCAGACGTTGGGATGACAGGTACACCCACATGTTGAACCAAATGCTCTACCTGTCACATACAATCCACAGGGGACATGAATCCAAAGTATACTTGTCTCCATGCATAGCAGTTGCAATTACACATAACAAAACACAATATAGACTGTCTCTCCGAAGGTAGGGCAAATAGGCAACGCCCAAGTGGAGAATTCAATTATACCCCACTGTTGCCGCGTAATTGGCGAATGGAGTAGCTGCACAGCTGATATGCAAGTAATTAGTCACTCAGGATCACCAATTGGTGGGATGAATCCACATGTTACAGGTATCGACGTATATAAGGATGACTTGCCAGACATTCAAACCGTATGCTCGTACTGAATACCAGTTGAAACACTGTGAGAGAGATAGAAACGAAACGCCATAACGATAACAAGGTATGTAGAACACCCGATATGTAAGGTTATGTATAGCATGATCTGTATTAATTAGTTTTACTGTATGTATAGCCTGGTTTGCATTAATTAAACGTGTCCGCAATGCATAAAGTGGGGAAAGGTATTTATGTAGTGATGTCTTGCTGAGCATACTAACGCTTGTAGAAACTGTGCGTCCACCACAAGCAATGCTACATGAGGGCGTTAAACAGAACAATTCCATACAACCCGCCGTTAGTGGTAGGGTATGTCCAACAAGGACGTGCCATAGCAGGGGATAGTATATGTTGATATACTGTCACAGCACGCATGTGTATGGGCATATAACGTTAATGACATATCTAAGGTGGTCCCGCTGTGCAAGTATGCTTTGCATTATGGGATACTATGTGAAATATGTGTAATGTATAGTATTGTAGGTAGATATGACAGATATTCTACACAGCATAACAGGCATATCATGCATACCACAGGTATTGTCTATTGACATGTACAATAACAGGATACATATGGCTTGTAGGCATGGGACATTGTAATAGCATGATAGCTAATCTAAATGGAAGGGCTACCAAGTAACCATGCACAAAGGACATGTAATAGCTTCACAGGTGCATAGTGGGGTACTATGCAGTCTGGCAAGTCCATGTGTAAGCACAACTACAGTGTTCACACTAGTGGCACCTCTCTAGGGTAGTGTCCTGTGAACAGCAGAGCCATGTGTCACCTGCACCTCTGCACAGTACAGCCACTGCAGTGATCCCAGGCCTACATGTGTCTCCCAACCACCAAGGGAGGTATCACATGAACAGTGCTACTGAGTGTCCCTGCGTGATGTACATAGGACTTATGTTCCAAAGCATGGTGAGTGTCTGGTTTGGGAATGTAACCCTCAAGCACATCCCACTCATTGTGGCGTGTGTGCACATATCCATGAGCATGTTGCTCACAGTGGCTTCTGCTTATGTCGCGTATGAGGGTATATCCATTAATAATGTTGTGGACATGGGCCCTGTCTGATCAGCAGAGGTCACCCCTGAGTATGTAGTATGCAAATGTGTACAGATGTGGTGACCGTAGTGCAGCCGCATACTTAAACTGTCGGAGCTCAGTAAACGTCATGGCATGTTAATGTTGTGGTATGAAAAGCTGTAGCTGTTGTGTAAGGTACACCCTAAATGGGGTGGTGTACCCTTGAATGTGTGTAGATGTCTTGAGTTCAGAGGTACAATGGATGCCTATGTACCAGCTACACACCCAGTACAGATAGGTGTGGCCATGTAGAAGGATATCCACGCCACAGTGGCAATACGGTAACCACAGGAGTGGGTGCGACATATGTGTGTACTGCAAACATGTACAATGTGATAAGTATGTAGGGGACTACCACCCATGTGATAGTCAGTGGGTGAATGGTGTAATGCAAAGGTGATGTTCATGCACCTTGTGTCATGCAGCTTGATGCCATGATAGTCATATCATGTATCTGTCACAGCGACACCCGTATGGATGGAGTCAGTATCAGCTGGTGGAGCAATCATGGTGCTTTGTATGCAGGGGTTTGAAAGCTAGGCAGGGAAAGTCCCCTGTGCTAGCCTGTACCGCAGGGAAGCATATATTGAACATGAGGGGCCCTATGACTGAGGACTGTGGTATGCCAAATGTACTTGACATGTAGTAGGTACTATGGTATGCTGGCCTCACTGTGTGTGTCCTGTCCATGAGCCACATTGCATAACATCCTGAGACATAGGGTACGATGTGCAGGTGGATGTGTATGTTGTCAATACCAGAATGGAGAATGGTGCTGAAAGGCAATGAGAGGACAATGTAGGATGTGTGGACTCCCGTACCATCAGCAACTGCCCTGGTAACTGTATGAAAGGAGTCCACCATGTGTAGGGGCCATGCTCTGGCCCTAACAAGCCCAACCGGGTGGCAGCAAAGGACGGGAGCCCAACAATGTCTCTGTGAATGACGTCCTTGATGATGTGCCCCATAGCCATGCAGAACAGTCCAGTCTGGTGCGTAGGACTATAGTCCCACTCGTGCATTGTGGCGCCACCTGTGTGTAGTGTGATAAATGCTGCTGTGTGCCATTCAGGGGCTACAATGTCTGAAACAAGGCTATTACTGAATATGGTGGCCTAGTGGGGAGACATGTCATTCAGAGGTTGGTGGACATCACAGCCTGGGACGTTGGAAGGTGACATGGGGCCAGTGTCCCAGGACATATAGAGTGCAGGTCACTGTGTAGGTGTGACCACAGGGACACCACAATGTTCCTGTATGGATTGTGGCCCTGTAGTGAATGAGAGGGTGTAATGTTAGCATTGAATCCATCCTCCAGCATGTTGCCAACATCACCTGGGTCTGTAATGTTCCTGAGTGACTGTTGTATGTGACAGCAAATGTGGGTGTTGCCATCGACTACTGACATACCACCATAATGCCTGGTGGTACACCCCGGAATGTGTCGCAGTCATGTTTACGTAGCTAGTCTTGGAGTATGTGATGAGGGACCCTGTGGCCCTACCACGGCTGACCAGTGAGCCACCCCACCCATGGGAATGTACACCACTGTGCAACAGCCTTCACCTGTTGTTGTACATCATATGTCCATGGAACATGACCACCAGAGTGGCGTCTGTTATCTGGTGTGTACCATCATGGCTCTGTGTGGAATAGCATGATCCATGCAGTTGTGTACATGCTAATGAAGTGCACTCGGGTATGTGTCAGCATTTGTATGTGCATTGTCCATCTGCTTGGGTGTCATGACATTAACAACCGCTGTCAGCAGACGTCTGTAGTAGGTGTTGTAGTACTCATGTACTGTGTATGCTGTGATGGGTGTGGTGCCGGGATGTGGCTAACAAGGTTGATTAGCATATGTTCGGAATCCACCAATGAGGGGATAACCCCAGGTGTGTAACACCAGTCACATGGTGGTAGTGTTCATGTCAAGGTTAATGTAGGTCTTGGAGGTGGTGTGTATGGGTTGATCGAGCAGAGCGGAGGTTATGACTCATGGATGTGTCGGTACATGAGTGGCTATCCCAGTTAAGTGTGGGGTAGTGTCAGTTACACATCAGTAGTAGCTGTCTGAGGCCCACTGTCCAATATACCAACAAATGAGGTATGTTAACCGTGGGGTATGATGTTGACTCTGTAGCTTGTTACAATGTGTATAGCGGTCCTGGACACAGTTAGTTGCACATGGAGCACCTCTGATGCATTGTGCTAAGTAACTAGCCAGGATGTGTGCACAACATAGTGGGATATGGGAACCCCTCAGCTGTGGGTGTGCCGGTCCAGGTATGTGCCTGAAAGGTATGGTCTGTCTATAACCTGTCATTGCAGGTGTGCTCTGCAGAGCCTAGAGGCAGGTCCCAGTCACTGCAGAGATGTTTGAGTGGTGCATTATAAGGTGTGCTTGCCTGCGTGCGTCACAGAGGAAGATGCAAGCATTGTGTCACATGACCCCATGTCGTGCTTGCCAGTTCCCATTCTGCCGGTGACAGTTATTGGAAACTGCAAGACAGGCAGTATAGAAGCAGCAAGAGCCTTACATGTGAGCTGTACTCCCAGGGCTGACAGGTGCAAGTCATCTGTGCCACAGCATTGTGTTTGACCAGGTCAGTCAAAGCGGGCAGATACCAGATGCCTGTGGAATGACAATAGGAGCATAAGCAACTGTTAAAGTGACAAAGTCGGTCATTGTACAGTGGTATCGTGTCCGGACGAATGCAAAATGCTCCCCAGGGCTTGGCCCACACCCTCAGGGCTATAAGACTGGTGAGCTATTGCATGTCCCTGCACACGTAGTCTGTGAAGTGGCATCACAGGGCAGTCACACTAACATGGAGAATGACAGTCACATCGTACCTGGTGAGGTGTGGCATGGGTGCATAGGTTATGTTGCAGAAGTAGTTACCCGACAGCAAGATGTAAGCGACTATCGCCTTGTGTAGCCTGCTGTGTGGAACTGCAGTGTGACTCCCTACAGAGTCACCTATGACTGGTGTGTTGTGAATGTTATAACTCCCTATTGGCTGTATGTGATGGGCACACATGAGTCTGTGGGCTATAAGTTGGTGATGTTGTCTTCCATGATGGGGGCTACCTCTGGTGCCTACACTGAGTATGGAGACGTACTGCACAAGTTGTCCTTGTAGGTGTGGCCAGTGGTGTAGATCATGTGAGACTATGTGATGGGTGGGGTGTGTTGCGAATGTTACACATCCCCAAATGACTGTCAGGTGCAGTCAGGGTTGGTGACAGCATTACCCCCAGCCATAGCTGTCAACCTCCTGTCCCCAAAATGAGGAACATTAGCCCTCATAATGTGTGACAAATGGGCAAAACGTGGAACACTTACAACTGGCTTACTAACAGCTTCAACTAGGATGGGCATATGATGGCTAAAATAGGCTGGTTTTACGTATAAAAAAGATATTCTAATGAATTAATATGATTCCCATCTATTTAGCCATGGCTAGCAGGTAAACAATTTCCAACAATGAATGTGTGACAGACCCTTTCAATGTGGAACCTTGAGGAACATGCATCTTTTAAGACCCCAAATGAGGTACGTTCCTCGTAATGAGGTACACGAGAGCTATGCCCCTAGGACGGCTGCAGAAGTGCATCCCCCACAGGCTGTAGTGTCGTATGTTGGGAGGTGAGCATTGAATGTGTACATGAGACAATTGCTCTATTGCCAGATGTACGACATATCCCTCATATAGACAGGCAGTAGCACTGGTACGTGACAGTTGGACATGCCTGTATATACAACCATGTCCCACAGGATATGTGCGTTACGTGTGTACAACAGCTGTTGTACCATAAGCAAGCTGGGAAGTGTAGGACAGCCAGTGTACCTGTGGGAAATGGTGTGGAATGGGGGCTATAGTAATCAGTAGCTCATGACATGCTCACAAGTTCTGAACAAGTGCCTAGCATGACCATACAATACAGATAGGGTGTTGGATAATATCAACCCACAAGTGGTGATGACAGTCATTTTGGGTGGCACCGCACTATAACCGTGTTGAGTATGGTGTGCATGTCCATGAACCATTATCACTGTAGATGTTAGCAGTACAGATGTACAAGACAGCATGGATGTTTGATTATAAATACCTTTGTATGTCACAGGAGTGTTCCACCAGTGGCCTGTTGACAGACTCACAACTACAAAAGGTGCAAGAGTGACATGTGCACATCACACCAGTGCCAGCTACAGTAGAACAGGGTTAATGTGTTGTACCCCACCCTCATTGTAGCCCATACCACACAGACAAATGTTAGGCATCTGTGTATGTAAGGCTGTGAATAGCCATGACCTATCAGTATAGCTGTGTCAGTGTTGTGAACAACATACAGAATGGGCTGTGTGGGTGAGGTGTGTGACATATGTGCACAGTCTGATGGATGATACCAGCATTGTCACCGCTAGGTGAACATCCCTGTACCCATAAACTACTACCTAGGCTGTGGTCAACATTATGGACACTGTGTAAGGGATGGTGCTGTGCAGTGCACCCCCTGACTTGGTGACATCTCCAGGCCCCTTAGGTAGTCATATGAGGTACCCATGTCATGTCAGGGTGCCATCCATGAGCATGGAGATCACTGGACAGGCATAAACAGCACTGTGGTGACCAATATTGGATCACATTCCACCTTTAAGGGGTAATGGCTATGCATGGATGTGTGATACCAGCCTTCACAATCCTCACCTCCACTATGCAGCATGCTGTCTACCTTGCAGAAAGACATTTGCTACACCATGATGATGAACATGCTACATGTCCATATCCTGATCTATAAGACATATGTCATGGACAGCCACTGTCCTAATACTAGGATTGCCACAGGCTGGACAGATCCCTGTGCCATATATGTGACATACTCCTGCCATACCATGCAACACTGTCCATCAAAGCTGCACATGTCATCCCAGTCATACATGGTGTGATGGCCACATGGTAGATGTACTATCAACTGACTGGATCAGTAATGTGGCACTGATGCACCTTGCGGTGGCATAATGGCTGTCTGTTACTGCTTGGAAACCGTGCCCACACATGCTATGGTTGATAACCATTCCTGCGAATGTCGTCTGACTAGCCATTGTCCCATGTCTATCACATGTGCAATACAGGCGATCCGTGGCAGGATGTTGAACAGTTGTACAGTGCTGTGTAGATGTATATGGCAAAACACATGCATGTACAGGTGTCCATGCGTATGTGTGCATTGTCACTGCTCAAGTCCATTACGGCTGTGTCTGTGTTGATATGTGACATATACACAGCATCCAGGTCAACAGCATTACCGTGGACACATCAAGGCATGTGCAGATAGGTAAGAACACAAGTGCAGGCAAATAGACATGCCCACAGCAAGACAGCATTTACATGGAGTATGAACACTGTAATGAGGTGACACACATATGGTGATGATATCCAATGCATAATGGGTGTGACATGTGTGTGACACAAACACGTCAGTCGTGTCAGTGTCATGATGCTTTGCAAAGATAACTGTGCAGATGTAGTAGATGTCATAGAAATGTATGGGCAGCAGTATCTCTGTACATCTCTGAAACTGTGACCTGTCACCATCATTATGTCTTACAGATAATGCCCTGTACATGCCTCCCAGCATACAGCCGCCAGGAGGATGATGTCCTCATCCCACAGCTCCATGACAACTATGACTTGTTGTTCAGCCATGTGCCACAGCATGCCCAGCAGCGGGATGACCTGTGGCAGGATCTACGCAGGAGGGTGAACGATGTGGGTGGCCATAACCGCACCTACCAGCAGGTGCGCAGACACTGCACGGACTTGATATGACATGCAAAACAGCATGCCACTGCAATTGCCAGGGAACAGGTGGTGGGCCACCAACCCAGCCCCCACTCACACACACCGAGGAGCTACTGGCCAGTCTGGGGACACCCAGGGAACAGCATCCACAAACACTAGCTGCCATCGTGGAGGTGGGTGTCTCCCAACCAATGAGCCTGGAGTTGCCTGGTAAGTCAGTACTGCACATATGGCTATTATATCCCATTTAGTTGCATGTGTCACTGTACATTATGTAAAGTAACAACATATGCAAGGTATGTGGACACACATGCTGCATACTACAGTATGCTACGCTGTGTATGCACACATGTGCATACTATATGCTATTACACAGGTGAATGTGTTCACATGCACAGTGCAACCTGTGGCTGTCATACAGTCATGGATAATGTTCATACTGCTGTGTCACCCCTATACAGGTACCTCTGGCGTGCCGCACAGACATGAGTCCGTTGCAGGTGAGACTGTCATCAATATCAGGCATGTTACAGTGTAGATCTATTTGCCATGTGGCCAGTTAACACTTGCACACCTGATGTTTGTTCCAGTCACGATATGCAGGTCGCATCACCCATCATTCACACAGGCCACCCATGTGCAATATATACAAACAAAATGATACACCGACTTGAAACCACAGTACTTGTCATTGCGACATGTGTGGTCAGCTGTGCATACAACGGTGGAGGTGTTCTACAATGGAGGCATATATAGTATGCATTGGAACAACATGTGTGGTACACACACAGTACCACACAGTGAGCTGTGATATGGGCAACCCACAGGTGTCACCATTGTGTCATATGCCCCTGCATTGGGTGCACACATTGTGATGTGCCACCTGACATGTCCCAGACACGTAGTGTTCTGTCTGCAATATTGTCACACTATCGCATGACCTATACCCCACATACCAAACATACAACCCGTTGTCTGCATAGCCCTGTGGATTGTGACATATCTGACATCTATGGGTGTATATCATATGGGACAACACAGACATGTGAGATAGATGGCCATCACACACATTTGGCCAACACATGTGCACACATGGCCATGGGGGATGGCCAGAGACATGTAGCCACACAGTACATGGGATGTGTATACACCCTGTTGCACATTGTCCACACATGGTCCAATTACAGCCGTAGTTGACCGATTATACAGTTGATGTGGTACACTGGACATCCTAAAAGCCTGTGCACAGCTACTGGAGGTGTCACTGAAGTCTACCATATACGATCTGTTGAACATCACGACTGTGTTGCAGTTATGGCTATGCGATGTGTACATATTATGCATTCTACAGCAACATAGATGCCTCATGATGCCATGCAATAGCACAGTGTCTGTATTTCACACTGTATAGCAATGTAGATGGCTCACACTACCCTCCCATGCTCATGCATATTTGCTAAACATGCATTCTATCTGTAGGGCATACGCACAACACTGCAATGTGAAGCCCATTATGATGCTGTACATGTATCAGGACACCATTGTGTCAGACATGTATGCATGTTAATGCACATGTCACCAGATTACATGTCAAGGTCACGTCAGCCATGTATACTGTTATCCTGTTCTGGGCCACATGGTGTATCACGGGGATGCATGCATACTACCATGATTGTGTGAACTGCATGGCTACTGATATGACACCTGCTTGCTATAGTGTGCACCCCAGGGAGGTATGCTTACTAACACTATTAATGTCTGAGCTGCATGCCCTCTGCTGTATCACAGGCTTGCTGCATGCCATCTGACAAATCACATGCATGGTGTGTCTGTGTGTGTGTGTGTGTGTGTGTCTGTGTCTGTGTGTGTGTCTGTGTGTGTGTGTGTCTGTGTCTGTGTGTGTGTGTGTGTGTGTGTGTGTGTCTGTGTCTATTGTACTTTACAGTATTTCTTTGCATTCACAGGTGATGTAGGTGCGTTACCCTCCTGTGGTCCATCTGATGTTAGTGTCCCCACAGATACTAGCGGTGATGAACATATGCATGAGGTACAGGCAGGGTTGTCAGGGGCTGAATCTGTGCCAATGGTTACCATCCCAGCTATGTCCCCCTCTTCCCCGCACAGTTCTGCTGCCAACACATACCACATCACCAGTGGCCATAGAGGAAGGACAGTCAGCGTCTGTTAGCGTGGAACAGGAACGTGTGGTGGCTACAAAAGGTGTGTCTACACACCATGGTGTCAGTGTAATGACTGCAGATGTGCCACACAGGCATGTGGCCGGTGCTGCTCATAGGAGGACCTCTGGCAGACATGCACCTGCAGGACAGAGCGCAGCAGCTGGTATCACCAGACGCATGTTCCAGACTGTAATGGCGGCACAGGGACATGCTGAACGGCAGAACAGAGAAGGGCAGAGGCTGCAGAGGGCTGCTATCCATACCCTAAATGACAACATCCAGGCATTGGCAAATGCTTAACAGCAGATTGCTGATGTTCTGGATAGGCGATTGGTTGAAATGGTCGGAATCCTTGACCGAGGCATGGCAATCCGTGAGCGGGAACGGTCTGTGCTGGAACATCTGGTAGGAGTGAGGCGTAGGCCACGTGGACGTAGGCCAGCAACACCACCTAGTGTAGGTCAACATGAGCGTGCCACCTCACATGCCCGCTCCCATAGTGCCGGTAGCAGTAGCAGTGCAGCTGGTGCTGCGCTGGCAACACCAGGACACAGCAGGCCACATGGACATGGCCTTGGACATTCTCAGCAGGGACAAGGGTCCTGCAGACATGTGTCATTGGACAGTAGCCACTCTGTACCTCCACCTGGTAGTGCCCGTGCAACCCCAGGCAGGCACAGGTCACATGGCTGTGGAGGGACACAGTGAGCTGTACAACCTGGTCTGTACAATCTGGGGCTGTCAATTATAGCCCGTGTAGGCCTCACAAATGGCAGAACTGTGTACACACATACACGCACACAGCAAACACAACTGTAGGGCTCCACAACATCCACATGCATTCTGAACAGACATGTCCAATCAACTCACCGGCCCTTACACACACACATGATGTTATCCATTGGTGCAGCCTATGCCCCTGGCAAACATATCACCCTGTGCATATGATGAAGCCTGTGCCGCATCCCTGTCATCCACACCATCGGTGCAGGGTTATGCACAAATATTCTGATGCACAGGGTGAACAGAATAATGAGAGGTGTATGTAATATTACCTGTGTATGCATAGTGAGGGATGTGTATGTTGCAATGGTTGTGTGTGAATACTGAGAGAGATGTGTATGTGACATAGGTTGTGTACTGTCGACATACACTGGGCATACCATGTAGTGCAGGTGCAGCATACATTGTGATGTGTTCACGGTATGTGTCTCGGTTACATCTGTAGCACCATGTTGGTTGTGATAACCTGGTTCCCTCCTATGGTGTACTTGCATGTGCCTACAGGTAGCAGTGTTTGCATTCCCCCACGTGTAACTGTGGATTACTCACAGGCACGTCTGGCAATATCAGCATGCTACATGTACCCTCAACCTGACTGTTGGAAACACCAACATGACACAGATGTCTGCACATATACTGCACCTGACGCATGTGGTCAGTGCCACAGGCTACACTGGACAGAGACGTGACATACATAGCAGGACACATTACAGGTATGGTGACATGGTGCAGGGGTTGTACACAGTGGTCTGGCCAATGATGATGTGAGGTGTCACTTGGTAGCTGGAGGCCACACTGTGCAGCAGTAGGACCCTGTAACAGTACGGGAACATGGCCACATTCACGGGGTGTACACCACTATAACGCACACCCCATAGTGTTCAGGTGGGGACCCTTGCCTATGTGGTCATCACCCTCACAGTACTATGCACCCACACGATGTGTCACAGAGAAGGAACATGCACAGGTAGCCAGTATGGCTGGGACCTATGGCATCAACAGGGTAGTGCACTGCATCACCATTACGGGTTAGTCACCACGTGGGGTTAGTAATCATTTCTCACTGTATATTAGCATACACCCTCACACCAAGCACCAGACATACATACAGACACACACACACTGTGGTGACCACACATGTGTATACGGACAGCCGACATGTGTGATGCACCACACTGGCCGATGTCATGCTTCCCACACTGATGTATGTACAGATCTCTACAATGGTGTACAGGGATGTGTAACAACTGGGACATATTCCCCATGATATGTGGCATCTCTGGTCACACATTCGGATGCACATGGCAGTGCTGGGAATGATACACCTGCCATATGATGACACATTTGATAGACATGCAGTGGTATTGATTGCATTATGTGTACCAATCCTATATCTGGCAAATGTGCTGCTATATGCACATGGGAGGTTGTAGGTGTTACAGGTGCCATGTGACATATAGTTGGTAACACCTGACCGCTGTGTATGCATTATGTCAGCACCGTCACGTAACAGCGACATAGGGTACTGTTTGCACATGGCATGATAAGATGGTGTGTGACACAACTGTGAGCCACCCCCTGCACACATACATCTACACAGGTGGTTCACCACTTTATGTACACACATCCCTCCATACGTGCTGTTAGTATGTCAACGTATACAGGTGTCAATGATGGGTCTGCATTGCGACTGCATGTCATAGTTAGGTGTAACTATGTTACGGACATCGGCCACTGCACATGCATGGTTGCTGCATGCACAGTACAGATGTCACATGTGTCTCTTGTTGCCATGTTTGTATGCATTGCTATTGTTGGAGATGTGTGTTGACATACATAACACATGGACTGTGGTATGATATCACGGGTGTTACAGGCAACCAGTACAAGGGTATGTGTCCCGGTCAACATTGCTACCCCTGTAGTGTTAGCATTCAACAGACATGGACCCACCTTCCATTTGCGTGTGTAGCATTGATTAGGCCACTGTTATGCATGAGGTACATCAAAGGCTATGTATGTATGTGTTGTGTGTGCAGTCCATGTACACATCCACACAATCACATGTATGACATATCCAGACGTGTGTTCATTGGTGTACAGCAACAGTCATGTGTCACAGCTGTGTAAGGGCCGTGGTATGTCTTGAGCTGACCTGTTCATGTATACTGGTATCATTGCAATGCATAACACCTGTTGGATCCCTGTTGGTACATGTGTACTCTGCACAGCTGGTGTACACCTCTGTACAGCCCAGTGGTCATGTGTCACATGGTGTTGTGGTACTGTAAGGCTGTGTAGTGCTGCACCGATGACATGGTGATGACTTGACAGCTACAGTGTACACTGCAGTGTGTGTACGTGTGTGACTTGCACCTGTGACAGCTGTGATGGCAGCTGCGTGTGTACAGGTCACTGCATGTGTGACCGCTGTGTGCATGAGGACAGTTATACCTTACTGTGCCCTTCTGTACTGTGCCCTTCTGTGTGTACACTCCATCTGCATGCATGACAAGCCTTTGCAACAGCTGTGTGAGCATGCAAGTATGCTGTTGTGTAGATGGACACACAGTACAGTCCATGTACGCAGTTGTGTAGATGGACACATGGTACAGTCCAAACTGAGACCTTCCGTGTTTACACTCCATCTGCATGCAAGATGGCCCTTTGCAACAGCTAAGTGTGTGAGCATGCCCAGTACACCGTTGTGTAGATCGACACACAGGACAGTCCAAACTGACGTATATTACCAGGTGTGTGGCCATGGCCAGTGACACCTTGTGTCGGTGATGTCCCTCTGTGCATGGGCATGGCCGTTGACATCCTGTATTGCCATGGTGGTCATCCAGGCAACGGATTTCCGTCTTCAACGTCAGGATGGATGCCTACCGAGTACACACTGGGTGACTATCTGGAAGGGTGTACTGTCTGTGGTGCATACTGTGTCTATGTATTGTTGTTGTAGTGCTCCACACATGTATAGTTGCCCCGAGTACACCACTGCCATGTGGTTGTATACGTCTACCGTGGGACAGTACTATGTCTGATCGTACACTCTCTATACAATCCCTGCCGGCGTCCTGGCATTTGCGGATGTTGACACGCGCCTAGTAGAATGCCTGTGGGACTGCTGTGTTTAGTAATCTCGGTAGCACGTTCTGTAAATGCGTCATGCTGTAGTGTGATAGGGTAGTTAGGTGTAAGTTCGATTCCCAGCCCTGCCAAGTGTGTGTGTGTGTGTGTGTGTGTGTGTGTGTGTGTGTGTGTGTGTGTGTGTGTGTGCACATGATCCCGTCCGCCTGGGGACTCAGGTTATGCTTTTAGATGCTTCACACCACAGATATATCCTGCTGACGTCTTTGCCTTTGTGGATGTCGACACGCACCTAAAAGGATGCCTGTGGGACTGCTGTGTTTAGTAATCTTGGCAGCGCGTTCTGTAAATGCGTCATGCTGTAGTGTGATAGGGTAGTTAGGTGTAAGTTCAATTCCCAGCCCTGCCAAGTGTGTGTGTGTTTCCAGCTGCATGACAACAGTACATTGCTTTTACAGTATTCACTCACCATAACATCTGCGTGGCGTCTTTGCCTTTGATGCCGCTGTCTACAGGCTAGACGTATGTGATTTCCATGATCTACTACTCACGGTTGCACGTTCTGTCACTGCGTAATGCTGTTGTGTGGTACAGTGGTTACGTTCATGTTCTGCTCACAACCCTGCCATGTGTGTGTGTGTGTGTGTGTGTGTGTGTGTGTGTGTCTGTGTGTGTATGTCTGTATCTCTCTCTCTCTCTCTCTCTCTATATATATATATATATATATATATATATATATATATATTCTGCCCATAACTCTGCTCTTGCATGGACAGCTGACTGTTTCATGTATTGCATATTTGCATAGCTTTCACATACCAATGGGGGTATGTTGCAAATCCCAACATTGTCCGTGCAACATTCGTGTTACGGGCGGTGTTACACGCCCTTACAGGTGTTTGTTGTATAGCTTGGCAGACATCTATCCTTGCTGTACTCTCACTCTACTCGTACATGCCGGAGGCTTCATGTATCATGGCCTAGTTTTGCTGTGTGTATGTCTATTTGTGCTGTGTGCATGGCTGTGGGTATGTCCCACTATCATAATTTGTAAAGGTGACAGCCCTATAGGTACTTCATGTAGACTGCTGTGCCATTTGACATGTCAGCACATACCTGCGGACAGTACTGAACGTCCTACTGCAGCGCTTTTCATACCTTCTGCGTTATCTTGCAGTCGATAATGCTGTTTCCTCACACGTGTATCTGTTTCTGATCATACCACTCCACCTCCTAGAGCAAACATCTGGACAAAGCCTTAACTGATAGTGGGACACATAGGGGGAGTATTTACATATTGCTCTTACAAACGTAGATAGTTGACACAATAATAGGTTTTGCATTAGTATGACTTTTCTGACGGATTTGGTGTCTTAAACTCACCTTTGTCATTATTTCATGACTTCAGTTCTCACGAATTTGCCAGAATGGTACTGATTTTACGTGGAACACACCAAACATATGAGGCAGAACTCTGCACATTCTGCGTAAATCTGTACAGTTGCGGAGTATGTGTCTGATACAAGATATCAACTTTCTGACACCAATACACACACTGTATGGCGGCATCACAGGCCACATGCCATTACATTTATATTGCAGGACACACCCACCCAGAGGGTTGTATTCCTCACACAGGCCAACAGCTGCTTATCCACACTAATTAGTCTATCATGTACCGTATGTACGCGGTATTTGTGCTTTCCGTCAGTGGCAGAGCTCACGTGCAGTATGGGGACTGGACATTGTAACGGTGACACTGCATGACACCCTGAGGGACACATTTCTTTTGAGTCTATTAACCTTCCACATTGACTTTTACAGGGCATACGTTGTCATTCACATTTGTTGGAGTACATGCGTATGACTTGTACATGTTTTGTCATTTGTCCTGACGTCTTTCTTCTCACCTGTCCACCTAGTATCACTAGTTCTGTACATGTATTTTGGACAGGTTACCTTCATACCCCTAACCTGTACACATTATGGGTAAACGCCCTGACATTTGACCTTTGCTCTTGTTACATTTGTCATAGTAATGTGCCTTTCTGGTAAATTACTGGCAAGGCATTACGAACTGTGCGGTTAGATAATAGTGACTGACATTTCTATGTCATGATTAGTAACACTCATAACATTCGTATTCCTGGCTACGCCAGTATTCTATCAATGTTCTGACTTTGTCTGGGGTATATCTAATATAGTCCCTATTTGTATTTCATGTACTGTGCCTTAGTGCAGCTGTCTTATTCTGACAGTTTGCCAGGTATGGTTACCATCTTGGTCGTACGCATGTCCATCCATGATAATCGCCTACATGACACTGATATAGGGCCCTACATATTCCCACAATGGTTTACGCAATATCCAGTGGATGGTTTGCCCCATTATTGAGAATATAGGCGTGTGCTATACCCACATCACTCCCATGGGGCGGTCCTAATAAATCTCTGCCAAACAACACCTAGGCCCATTTTTGCATACCCATGATTCCCATACCTGACACCCCTCCACAGTACCCATTACACATGTTTAATGTGAGTGGTACTAAAGTGTGGAAACACTTATATGCACTCCCCACTCTCCGGATATCAGTTTGTACGTCATACATTCTATCGACACATGTCATTACCCTTGCACCTGCTACTGTTGCATGTACAGCTATATCGTATTTGCTGAGGTCACTTATTTTGCGTCAATGATGGTTGACACTATGTATGGATCAATTTTTGGGGTCCTGCAATGGACACCTATATGCATGTTTAAAGTGTAGAACTTGCTGGACTGTCACTTTCTGGCCAATGGTTTGGAAAGCAGCGGTTTATTCACCTTTCGTGCACGTCTGTTTGTCTACCCATATTAGCTATGCCGTGGCCTATTTATGTACATATGTCATATCTACGGGACATATGTTTGTTGTGTATACATATATACATGTACAGTCCTCATTTCATAATTTGCTTTGGTTTACGTCTGTGGATTATGTGTATACACATATATCTATATCCATACCATACCTTTCCACTGTACAGATTGTTGCAGATTGTACAGCTGGTTGCCTCTTTATCTTCGGTGTGTTTTTCATAACCTTGTGTCTATCTGGCAATGTAGTGGCATTTCATTAAAGACTTATGTTGGGAAATACTGGCAAGCAGTTCAGGTTACGACTGCATACCCTTCAGAGAATCCATGCTACTGACACACCCGTTATTCTATCCACTTTCTATGTTTGTTCTGGCACATATCTGGGGTTTGTCCCTATTTGTACCGGTAGTTTGCATGCCTTTGTCCGGTTTCATACTTTACAGGGTTAACAGGTTTGAGCCATGTATATCTAACGTGGGGGAAACAGCATTCATTTACTATGCTGTGAGCGGATCACACACGCACAGGCGCACTTGCATTTACATGTTGTGGGTTACATCTGTTTAATAAATGTGTGCTTGCACGGCCTTTCATACGTGTGACCGTAACACTTACTTTTCTGTAGTCCAGTTTATGGACTGGTGTGAAACACATGGTTCACCTTTACATATTTAAGTGTGTGTACAGCACAAACACATTCATTACACTTTACAGGGATATCTGCAGTGGTCGTAGGTCAACCGGGACTGCATTCATGTTGGATGGATGCCGGAAACAGTATTCTGTTGCTGTTCTGCCTCATTGATATGCATACCCATAGTACTTAGCTACATCAACATATGCCTCACCGCTTCACTTACAACACAGGCATCCATTCCCCTGCTGTGGGAAATGTGGTACTACATATTACACATTCCGTATTGCCTACTGCTGTGGACCCCAGCTGCATTGTTAATCACTCCGAGGATATGCAGAACACCAGGGCATATAGTCGTATCACATACACATTTCTGATTGTCAGGGTGTTCATGTAGTGATCTGGGTATGGGCTTGTCCACCTGGTGAACGGAACTTCCCTGGCCGAGTTCAAATGTCAGATGAAGCATGTGGACAGGGAGCATCTCCCTATTATGAACATTTTACCTGTATTTATAGACACATGTGTTTGGGCACCTATCAGGAGCTTATTCTGTTGGCTGTACATATTATGGGTGGGGTTGTTACGGTCCATACTCCACGGTGAGGGGGGGGGGGTTCCCATTCACATTTGACTATTACCTGTATTCATTCATATGGGGATTATTTTCTTGGACATGTTGTGACTACAGGTATGCAGTTGTACATTACACAAATGTCATGGCTTGTTACTGTACATATGTACGGACCATACCTCTCGACCTCTTTGAGCAACAAATCTGCGCAAACCCTACATGATAGGGAGAGTAAGAGGGACACATTTTAACTAGTTTCCTTACAAGCTTATAACGTTGCTAGAATACTAGGTTTTGCATTGTCATGACTCTTCTGTGGAATGTGGAGTGCTATACTTAATTTCATTATTTCGTGACGTCAATCAACACCTATTTACCGGACAGACACACGTTGTTGGAGGCACACAACACTATCAGCCAACACTCTGGTCATTCTGCGAATATCTGGACAGTTGAGTGATATGGTACGAACCTCTGTAATACGCTGTTGTGTTTTGGCACAGCAGTAGCTCGGCATTAGGGACAGATGTCCGGGACGTGCTGGCAGACAGTTGAGTTTCAGACTTCATACTCTGGACATTAATGCCATTGTGCAAACTATCATTCTATGATATATCTATGTTTATCCATCCACATGGATATATTCCTGCTTGCACCTGTTATACATTCTACGGATCTCACTCCTCTGAGCTGTCCATACTCCTGCTCCTCTCTACCCTCCAGCTTAACCAGACTTAGCTGGCACTCACTTGACTCCCAGTATGTCCCCAGTATGTCATTGTTGTACATTTCTGTATTACCACTACAAACTCTGGATTTGCACTGTCTTATTATGCACATATTATGCATGTGTATTTCCCGACTGCATGCCTTTTACTCTTGTATTTTACCTTTAACATTATGTAGCCTTTATTTCCTTGTATTGCTTGTGGAGCTTTTCTACCTGGGCCTCCGCTGTTACTTGGCACTTCTTCGCCCATTGGACTTCCCGGGTACTCAGACTGCACATACATGAATAACTTCTAACAGCTATCTTTGCATATTGTACCTGCTGTTGTACCTTTGTCTCACTTGTAGTCAGGGCTCTGTCCAGATATCTAGCTCACACAGGTTGTCAGGTATGGTCGGTCACGCCGGCACACACTAGGTATCCCGCACACTTCATCATGTTCTCCTGTTAATGTCGGGTGTCTTCCTCACCCTTCTGCCATTTGCCACTATGCGAGTCTGCGATATATTCTCCCGCATATTTGTGTGGGGACACGTGCATCACGGGAAGGTGTTTTATCCTGGGTACTGGGTTATGCATGACCACTCAGGTCTGGACAGTGTCTTGGACCTGTACTTCACGTTCTGACTTGTGTCCAAATATGTACAGGATTGGACATCTTGTCATCATACCCATTCTACTATTTACACAGGTTACTTATCCCGTAAGGGATATTCCAGAAATTGGACCATTCCACACAGAAACGATATCGAAATGTAATTTGGCTTTATGAAAATGTGCAGGGGGTTTAACATGCAGGGAATACATGGTTTGCTATCCTGACACTGCCTAGGGTGACAATACCTACTACATATGCGTAGGGGTCGGTATGTGTAGCTGTGTCTGCAATGGACCAGTGGGCCACATACGGGTGGATTTGGTGGACATTCTGTTACGGGGCTGGGTTGTGTGATGTGGAGGGTATGCTGGGTAGCCCATTATGCAGCCAGGTGTGTTGCATTTGTTATGGCCAGTTCCGTCAGGACCAACCTGTGGGTATATGACGGTGACATATCTATACATTTTGATCGCACATTTACATGATACATATGTTTGTGGGATTGTATTCTACACTATGGCCTGTCTGCTTGTCTTGCAGCTGTTTCTCCATGTGTTTGTGTTTATGTCCACTTCACCCGCTGCCCCCTCCTATACCTCTGGTTCACCTTTTCTGCATACGACACAGTATCGCCTTTGCGGGTTTTACCACTACCCATCCACCCCTCACATGCAAATTACTCACATCCGATAGCTCACTACTTTTGTTGTTGGGCCATGACACGGCCAGAGTGGCACACTGACTGCCCTACAGGTGTCGGGTACCTTTATGGTTGTGTGGACTACCCTGCCATGTTTGCTTCCCACGTGCTACACCTCACACACATAGGTACACGCCCATACTTCACTTTCGTTACTTAGTTGGCATACCCGGGTACTACCCGTTCGGCTGTGTCACATACTTGTTTGGCTTCTACCGATGACTCCCGGGATTTGCAGACCTGTTGTACTCATTGGGGGGATGGCACCTTTTCCGATGTCCATGCTATTCCTTCCACATATCTGACTGTTGTGGACAATGCCTCCCCACAGTCTACGGTACTGTTTCTACCTTTTCAATTGGCCACAATGTAACATTTGCGGTGGACACAACACATTTTCCACGCCGACACATACCCACGGTCAGTTCGGCAGATAGAACTTACAACTCTTGCCTATATCTAAGCTTTAGTCTTGTAGCATTTCAGTGGCTTATTCTTTTTCTTATGACATTTATGTAATATACGTGTGGAGAACAACTGTTTAATGCCACTATTACATGACGTCTGAGGGATAATTATGTCCTATAATCTCTGCACATTTGCCATGTTTACACGCTTGTGTCAGGACACATCTGGCCGCAGCGGTACTGTCACTCACAAAGTGGGACAGGTGGTATTCTTAGTCGATGGTACGGGTCATACTGTTCCTTTCGGCCTACATGTGTCCTTATTGTTGTAGCTGTTTCTATGCTCCTGATTCGTTTACATGTGTATTCTATTCCCTATCACATTTGTTATGTGGGATACAGACATACCATTTGTATGTGACTATTACATCCCTTGTGGGATATGATTTGGACATACAGTCACTACATATATCTACATTTCTCCTCATGTATTTTGTTATGGACACATCTGCACATCTATGTACCCTCCCTCACATTATGGTCAGCTGGTGACCCTCTCCATTGGGCTGGATGTACCTCCTGGCGGCGCCCTAGCATATGATATGTTTCACTTCCACATGGTATAGCTATAAACACTACGTTGGACCACGGGCACGCGTTTTTTCTGTCATTTGTTCAAGGGTAGGGACCTGTTATTCCCTATCGTGCATTTGTGTTTGCTTCTTCATTTTCTGTTTGCAGGGACTATCTTGCATGCTTTGTATACGTTTCAGTCTCCACGGACACTGATAGGTGTGAGTATTACTGCAGGCGGACTATACTATTCAGCAGTTTAGGTTGCTCGCCGACATTGACACGCCTCCCTCTGCAACTTCGGTACGCCCCATGCACTCGCGCACGTTTCCTATGCATGTGGCTGTGGCGGCTGCACCCCTTCATTAATATGCATATGGCGCTACTACTCCATATATATGCCGCACGGCCGGCGCAAGCCTTACACCGGCCTTGCACCGAGCTTCATGAATCCGGGGGTCTATGCCCTTAACACTGTTTGTCTTTATCTTCTTTACAGGTTGACTATGTGTATGCCACGTTTATGGACTTTCAACCTTTGTTTTCTTGCAGGATGGATAATTTTGCCATTCATTTTCTGAGGCTTGGTTTAACCAGTGTGGCCTTTTTATAGCATTTGCCAATATTTTTGGACATTTAACTTATTTCTCTTTACATGTTTTGTTTTATTGTTTTAATGTACACTTTCTGATTTCAATATATTTTGAAGGATTTGACCTAGTGTCTGTACAGAACTGTGTTTATTAGTTTTAATTTTAAAATGTACTTAACAGACACCTTTTATGGTGTTCTTTTATTACACAATTTCTGCCTTGGTCCCATTACTGCTACTGTGTTTTAAATGACTGTTTTATTTGTTTTTATATATTGTGGGCTTTTTTACTGTACTATAATTAACATATTACTTTCAAGGGTTATTGCCATAGGTAGTTCCTAGACTTGCTTTCTTTGTTGGAAATGAGCATTTCAGAACTCCGATATTCAGTCTATATTGGTTGACATCTGACCCTATGATGGATCAAAACCACATTTGGTATGTAGGATATTTGTGCTTTATGTGGTACCCATTAGTCCTCTTTATCATCAGGGACAAATAGGTAGAACCTACTTTTCTGGAGGTTTTAGCCAGGTTCTACACTTAAATACTAGATACATCCATGAGTACTTTTTGTCCGAGCAGTTACTGTACATGGCATGGGTATTGCATTTGTTACTTAAACCTGGTAGAATGGGAACTTTAGCCTCATACTAGTAACTTTAGTTCCCCCGACATGATGAGATAAGTAATAAGGTTACTGTCATCCAGTGTTTGATGGCTGAGATGAAGCAGATCAAGGGTGTTTCTATCAGTTCATATGAGCATGTCATGGGTAAAGGAACAAACCATGGCTGACTCATCTACCATCCACCTGGCAATGTGAGGAGATTCCAGCAATACTATACCACCTTCAGCATCTCTCTGTGCTGCTCCCCCCTGTTGGCTAATTCTTAGGGATTTCACTCTCAGAGTTGATTAGACATTGGTAGCTTTTGTAAAGGAATTCCTCTGTTTCACAAAAGCATTCAAGTTTGCTCAAGTGCTTTCCACTGTTATGTATTCACTTCTTCATGCTGTAGATTTGGTTTTCCATTTGGGGTGTAAGGGTGACTGATTTTCTGTTGGACTATGTCAATTGTTCATTCACTTCATGATTGATCAACCCCTTCCTAAGCCAACTACCTGGCAGTTGGCACAGAGTTTTAAGACACGGTGTTGCTAGGCCTAGACACAGCAGTAGTCCTGGGTTTAATTTCCACAGCATCCATTTGCTACTGTATTACTCCAGGCAAGTAACTTAACCATTTAATTTCTCCTGGACCATCCCTCAAAAAGGACTGTGTCTCCATTGGGCTTAACTATAATCAGGTAAATATCCAGCTGTTAACTGAGCATATCCATTGCTGGAAATTTACCTTGACTATGCCTGAGTTATTTACTCCTGTTTTACTGGACACTCTTCATAATCACAGTACCACTGATCTTGACAGACTTACTGAGGTTTATAATCAAGCACTGGCACCTTTACTTGACCAGGTGGCCGCAAGCCATCTTTTTATCATATGCCTGGTTCCCTGGAACCATGGTTTGCCATGAACTCCAGGAGCATATCAGGTTAGGAGCAAAGGTGGCTCCTTTTTGGCCTGCTTGAGCACAAATATGCACTGTAGTCTCATTTATCCGAGTATCAACCAGAGATCAATCACAGGAAGTCAGATCATCTGTCTCATGAGATATCTGCTGCAGCAAATTGTCCATCAGCTTTGTACCATGTAATGGGGTGTTTATGCAGTCCAGATCATTCCTCCAGATATGAGGTTCTGTCTCTGGAAGAATGGGAGCTTGCTGCTCAGTACTTTGTGCCAAGCTAGCCCTCATCAGATCGCTGATAGTACACACCATAGTTTGGTCGTTGCGGGTTATCTATGGGAGTTTAGCCTGCTTTTTGAATAGTGTGAATTTGCCATTCCTGACTATAATGACCTTATCTCTAGGATTTCTAACATGCATACTTCTACTTGTGAGCACGATTAGACCTTTGTCCTAGTAAGACCTTGGAACTCTAGGAACATACTAAAATAAACTGTGACCACTTTGCTTGAGGAGGGGGATTTTCCACCCCTATTAGAAGAGGTTCTGGATGCTCCTATCCTCAAAAAAGTCTTGCCTAGACTTACAATCCAGGACAATCATCATCTAATCTCAAACCTTCCTTTTGTCAGTAAGGTACATAAGACAGCATTGTATATCCAATTGGGAAAATACCTGAAAGAGAGAATGGCATCAGTGATTCTTTCTATATGGAGTTTCATGCTCGATACAGTACTGAGAGAGTTGTCATTACAGTCTTTATCAGTTTCCTAGTTGAAAGGGAATAGCCACCACTATTATATCATGGTCCTTCTTGATCTCTCATTAGTATTCAATATCTGCACTAAACAAATGACCTGGAATGTTTCCATCACTGGATGGTCAATAACTGGCTCAAGTTCAACACATTTAAGATGACATAAATGGTTGTTCATGCAACTTTTAAGGATTTTCCTTTACCAGTTTTGTCTCCTATCACTTGCTACAGTGGAAATAATAAGTGTTTCATGTCAAACCTGCAAAATCTTGAGGGTATTATAGCAGAGAGGCTTTCACTTAAGTACCAGATTTCAGCTGCCATCAAGTCCTCTTGCTTCCACCTTCAGAATACCTCCCTGATCAATTCACATTTTCCCATCTTCTAACCTTCTAACTGTAATGCATGAACTTGTCTCCATATTGCTCAATTACTGCAGTGCCCTATACCTAGGGCTCCCCATTATGGAATGTATTCACTTACAGTTGCTGCAAAACTCTGCTGACCAGTTAGACTGGGATATTCAAATATCACATATTATATCAGTCTTGCTGAGCTTGTAACAGGCTGTCTGTTGGGCATCATATAATATACATGGTTCTTGTGATAGTTTGTCCAGCCTTGCATGGCTTGGGTCTCCACTTCCATCTGTTAGATCTGTTGTCATGGTACAGGTTGTTTCCTCCTTTAACCTGGAATTATCTGGTATCTAGCATTTAGTTAACAAGAATCCTGCATGTGTAGTCTGCTTCCTATCTGGCTGAGGGAGTATACAACCCTTGCTGGATTTAAGTGTGTTCAGAAATCTAATGTCTTCAAGGTGGCATTTAGTAGACTTATTTACCTCACCACATGGACCCAATCTGTTAAACTTTCAGTCAAGACAATCATTCTTAACTCTATAATGAGACATCTTGTGGTTCATCCTAGTTTGATTTATGAATGACACAGTTATCATTGTGTATATATTTCTGGAAGTATGTTGATCAGTCAAATGCAATCTCTGAAAAAGTCAGTCCAGTGAAAAAATTATGCTGACATAACTTTCACTGAATCTCAGATGGACTTCTTTTTTGCAGGGGGACAAATCTTCCTGCACTCCCATGTGGAGGGACATCCCTACACCCCAAGAACATACCTATTCTAAGGTCACACAGCAGTGGATAAAAGAAAAAGCTCTACCGTCAGTGAACTTTGTTTCTGCCTAATTTCTCCACCAAAGTGACTTTCACTCTGATTGCTTTCAAATTATCAACTTGCTCCCTATTTTTCCATGTATTACCTGTTTTATTATTTTTACTTTCTTGTTGTTTGTTGTGATTTTATTGTTGATTTATTTCATTGTACAGTACTTTGTTACATACACTTGAAGTTGAAGATAAACATTACTAGACTATGCAATTTTAACTATACATGGGGTGGAGTAAAATTAACTGTCTGTCTTTGTCCGGAAATATTTCATATTTCCTCTCCTTCACAAAAAGATCTGCCAGAAGGAAAGGAATTGTATTCTCTCAACTTGAACATGCTATTCCCTTACTAGCTGGTATTCCCTTACTACCTGCTGCAACTATAACCAGAAAGGTTATTTCAAACAAAATTTGTCAATTTGTCAATACATAGCTTCTCTATCTACAGCAAGAACATAATTGCTAGACAATTCAAAAGGTTGTACAGCTACCTAATATACAAAGAAATAACTTTTTATTAAGTTCTCGGTTATTTGAACTATTACAGTTAGAAACCTCTCCACTAGCAGGTAAACGTTTCCCTACAAGCCTAAAGGACAATAAAACTCTTTCAATATTACAATCACTCAGAACAAAACTAAATGTATGCAACACAATATTTTTATACAACAGTTGCTACAAATTGCCTCCTTTACTGTAGTTTTTGTAAATATTTTTAAGACTTCTGTTAGCAGCCAGAACAAATTTACCTAGTGAATGTGTTACAAATAATTCTTGAAATCAACTGATATTTGTTCAGACTACTGGATATATTACGTGTGCACCATTATCAATGTTACCCTGATATTTTCTTTTTTTTTTCCTCTGGAACCTCCTGGGTTCTGCCTGAAGATGGTTGTGGTGGACTGGTGCTCTTCTCTGGTAAACAAAGACAAACAAATACATAAAGTAAATAAATATTTTCCTCTGGCTAATATCTCAATTATGAATAGAATCCAGGCCACCAGAAAGGCAAAATCTCTTTATAAAAACACAAAATTACAGATAAGTGCTTTCGTCTTGAGGCAAGACTTCTTCAGATAAAAAACACAAGTGCTACACATTGCTTTATAAAGCCCTCCCAATTAATAGCAACTTAGGCTTAATGAATATGTTACCATTAAGCCAGTGTTGGTTGCTAGGGCAGTCAGAATTTGATGTTTACACACCCCTATTTATGTATAGTATAGGTACATATATGTTTTTAAACTTCAAGTTTTACATCTTATGTATTTTCATATACACATTACAATTTTTGTATGTGCATTGAGAGTTACAAGAACTAAGTGACAAATTTTGATGTCTATACTCACCATTTTTACTTTTAATTCACTGTGAGTGGACCTTTTAAATTTTGTTGTTGTTGTATCTTTCGGCTTTTCCCGGTGAGGGGTCGCCATAGCAGAACTCCGGTCCACTAATGATTGGTAGTAGATTTTTACGTACCGACTTGCCAGGCCAGACGCACAACCTTCAATGAAGGTACGCCCATTCACACCTGTCTCCACACAGAAGACGCTTTAGCTAAGAATCGAACAGGACAACGTCTTACTGTGAGGCGACAATGCTACCGCAGCACCAGCACCGCAGCTTAATTGCTATTAATTGGGAGGGCTTTATAAAGCAATGTGTAGCACTTGTGTTTTTTATCTGAAGAAGTCTTGCCTCAAGACGAAAGCACTTATCATCTGTAATTTTGTGTTTTTATAAAGAGATTTTGCCTTTCTGGTGGCCTGGATTCTATTCATTACTTCGTGATTTACATTCTACAGTGTATTTTGAGTTTAATATCTCAATTATATTATTTCTTTCAGCAATGATAGTTATGATTTTATATATATATATATATATATATATATATATATATATATATATATATATATATATATCTCAGTCAATGGCAGTTTGCTGTTCTTGCTTCATGCCATCTACAAAAACTGAAGTTAAGCTGTCACAAGTTTAACTGTTTCAGGCAGTTTTCATTTTTTTCTTTCCAAATGTAATATTATGCAGCACTATGTGTATGTGGCAACATTTCAGTTTCCTTTATAGTATACTTTCTAAATCTGAGGCACATCTGTGAGACATAAACAAGAGCATTCTAAGATAGTGATAATGTATGCAGCTTAGATGTTAACGCAGAGCCGACAGAAAAATAATCCCACCAAGCTGCTAAGTCACCTTACAATTAGGAATATTAGCTGGTTAACACAAGAGTACTATGGATTACTTTAAGTGCATATACCAAAATATTTATTATACAAATTATTTTTTTCAGGAATGTATCACCTTGCTAATTGCAGTTTCATTAAGTCTGAAGTAGCTGGTAGACGTGATCAAAAGCTCAGCTCATTAAATGTTACAGTAGTGTTATGCATTACATACACAGAGTATAAGGTCACACAATGTCGGGTGTAGGGGCTACGCTGAAAATCACTTATTCCCTTACTTGGAGGCAGTGTGACATTAGAGTTAGTATGTTTAACTAATATGGGTGTGGGGGGGTATAGGGGACTCCCCCCATGCAAAAACACTTAGTGCCCAAAAGTTTTGATGATCTTTTCAGGTTTTAGCAGATGAAGTGGCTTTCACTGTAAGGGTAACTCAGTTAAGTCAAGTAGTACTGACTTTCAATACATGTACTAGTACTAGTTAGGTCATACTACCTAAATCATTGAAAAGTATTTCTTGTTTGAGAAAAGAATTACTTGCTTTTCATACGATCATAGAGGTTTTACTAAGCTAACAGCACTAGAGCCTTTTGGGCCTAGCCATTCATGCCTCAATATTCCCAATTATAAACGCCCACAGACTGGAATGGCTTTGATATGTGTTTGTGCCTTACGGCATCTACACACTGCCCCTGTCCAGAAGGGCCAAAAGAGTGAATTTGCTATTTCACATCCATTGGTCCAAACTGCATTTGAATAGGCTTAGGGGAAGAGCTCTGTTTCACAAAAATGGGAAGTCTGTTCCAGAGAAGGGCAATCTCTGACAGACATACCTGTCCCTCCAACATGTTTTGTTTATGTCACAGACAAGGTTTAGATGCTTAGATCAGGTTGTTTTGTGAACGTGTAGCAGATCCATCAGGGCTGGATTGGAGAATGCCTTGTAGTTTTGCCATAGATTGCCACTCTGTAGTCTGTAGGCGACAGAGTACAGGGACAGGGCTTTGAGGCAGTCCTCATAGGACATGTTACTTTTACACTGTATTATTCTAGTGAGGCTCCTCTGTGGCCACTCCAGCTGTTGCAAATGCCTGGTCAGGTACTTGCCAAAGGGTGCAGTGTACTCGACTGAGTGGGATTATGATCTCCTTGGATCTGGATGCTATGCCGTTACTTATAAGTTGGGCCATGTAGAAGGATTTTCTCACCACCATGGATACATGCTGATCACAGTTCTGGTTACTATCAACCTGAGTTCCCAGGTTCCTTACCACTGGGTCTAGTCTTGGAAGAATGTTATCCATGTTGAATTTGCAGGGGTGGCTGTTTTCCCAAAGGGTATAATTATGCATTTTTTTGCATTATTTAAGGCCATGATTCTGGCACCAGTTATTTGTCTGCTTCATACCCTCCTGGAGGATATTTACATCTCTTGGGATTCAGTGATTGCACCCAGCTTGCAGATGTAGGCAAATCTGGTCAGCCAGAGGGCCTCTATATTTGCCTTGACTTCGGAGAGATATATCCCAAACTGAAGAAGTTCCAGTACTGAGTAGTATCAGGCCTCTTGGTGGAGGTGGATTCCCCCACCCTAACTTCATGTGTCCTACCCATGAGCCATTTTTCTATTCATTGGGTGACATAGGCATTTATGCTTAAATTTGTGAGTTTGTCTATTGTATCCAACTCAAGTATTCTGTCAAATGCATTTGCTAGGTTAAGGTAGGCACTATGCACTATTTTGCCCTCTTCTGTGTTTTTAGTGGCCTTCTTGAGGAAGTACGCCAGGTATAGTAGACATGACCTGCTATTGACAAAACTGAACCTGGATAGGTCCAGTGTTGGAAGATTTCCTATGTCTGTTTATCAGATCCATGATAATTCTTTCCCTAGCCTTGTATATAAGACAAGCCAAACTTATGGGTCTATAGTTATCTGGGTATGTTAATGGTCCACCTTTGTGTAGAGGGGATGACCACTGCAGTTCTTCATTCCCTAGGGATGACGTCTGTCTGGAGGCTGTGATTGAACAGAGATCCTTACTGGTCCTGACAGGTTGTGTTTTAAGTTATTTTGGAAACATCTTGGGATATTGTCAAGACCCACTAATGCAGTGTTTTTAGCACTGGAGAGTGCAGTGAGGACCTGTTCTTTAGTGATAGTTGGGGGAGAAATGGTAGAGGGTATCTCCTGGGCTTAACTATTGGTGATGGGGGGGGGTGAAACTGGAGCTAAATATATTGACCAGCAAATTTGCTAGATCCCCTAGTGGGCTATAGTGAGTTACATTTACTATTAGTTCTGCACACTGTTAGGTGTTACATTTGAGGTTGAGTACATAACTGAAAAATGTCTTATGATTATCCTTAGCCTGGGAGGCAATTTTTTATTATTATTTTATTATTTATTTAATTTTTTATTTAACATTTGTTTGCCTCAAAATTGGCTTTGGTGAACTTGATTATTCCCCCCGACTTGCTTGTTGAGACTGATAAGGGAGTTTTTTGTCTTTTGGGCATGGCCTTTCTTACATCTGGAGATGATTTTCTTTCTTTCGTTGTACAACCTATTTATCCTAGGAGTCCACCAAAAGGGCTTGCTTTTGCAGTTTGTTCTAAGTTTATTTTGGTTTGGTACTGCTGTTTCTATGCAATTATTTGTATGCTTATACAGGGTTCTGTAAACACTTCTGCATATGAGACAGTATTCTCTGAGTTGAGGGGGCTTGGAATTTAGCTATGCCATCACTTAATAGGAAGTAGTTAGCCTTGGAAAAGTTCTTAAAGGTTCTGGTATTTGCTGGGAGTTCAGGCTTTATATTTATTTCAAAGTTGACTAAATTGTGATCTGATCTGACCAATAAGGGCATTACACAAGGGGTGGGGAGTGCAACATTCCAGCATATTTATGAGTACCAGATCCAGGACATTTGCACCCTTAGTAGGTGTGCAGAATGGCTGTTCCAGGGTGTTTGGATTGACAGAACCCAGGAATCTTTGAGCCTGTATGCTAGTGGTTGTGTATGTATCCCAGTTACAGTGGGAACATTAATATCACACATGAATATGTTGTTGGGATCAATTCTGAATTACTCTAGTACATTCAAGTATGTGGTATGGTTATCCTGGGTCAGAGATGAGAATCTATTGCTAGTACGTATAAGGTATGGGACTTTACTAAAGTTAGTTGGATATGGAGTAGCTCAAGCATGTCATATTGTTTGACCAATCTTGAGGTAGGCTTAAATAAGCACAGGCACGTATAGACTGTGTGACATAACCTTTCTTTTACTGTCAATGAATGCCAACTGTTTTTATATTTGTAGCCATATGCCAGAAAAGAATTATGTGCTCAGTTTTCTATACAAAACAGCATATTCCTACAAATTATAATGTACCAGTATCAAATGTAATCACCAATGTCCTTTTACAAATGCACAGTGTTGGAAATGTGTACGTAAACCACTCATTAAATAACTGTGACAGTCACAGGCAAGGTTAGAAATACAAATTTAATAAGAATTTAAGAAGGGCCTTGATGGAGTTGCTGCATATCTGTAAGTCAAACTCCACTCACAGAACCCGCACATAATGTCTCAACCTGGTCTGTGACATTAACAGAACTTGTTGGCAGGATAGATTTGTGTCCCAATGATTCCCCCATCTGTGGAATAGACTTCCTCTTCATGTCAAGCAGAGTACCTCACTAGACCTCTTCAAGAGGAACCTAGACTGGATGGGAAGCAGAAAATATACCCCAGGGATCCCAGCTGTGTCTCTGCTGGACAGGGAAAACAGATGCGGACTTTGTGGGAACATGGATGAAATTCTTGGCTAAGCTTATAAGGGCCTCCGGGCCAACAGCCTAATATTGTCCTATGAACCTAATAAGGGTATTTTGCCTTTCAGAGCACATACAAAACATAACCCTTGAAAACATAACATAAACAAACATTCTTGGTGGTATACTTTATTTTAACACAGTGAGTAACCACAGTTATAGTGTTCTTTTCTCCTCTTAACACATTGAAAAAATAACACACTTTTGTTTTTAAGGTACAAAATAAAACACTATTATTGAAAAACATCCTAAGTGGTGAAAAGCAAACACTGTCAAGCATAGTTTAAGAAAGAAAACAAAGATTTCATTACCCCTTCAATGCAGGAAATACCTTTCACATAACTGCATACATATTTATGTATTATATGATACTAATATCTCTCATTAAAACAGTGGTATGTGGATTATGATTTGACAGAACATTTTAAGCTGCTTTATGGGTTATACTTGAGTCCTGTGGAAAATAAGCAAAGGAAATAATATATCAACAAATAGAAGAACAGATGAACTATTTAAATGTGAAAATAGCTTTTCTTTTCCCTTTTCATGTGCAGACATTCTCTTCAAGACATGTCATTGTCTGCCTCCAGATGCAGTTGATATCTTCGCTTATTGTTAGGATCCTTGCTGAACTTAAAAGTCACATCTCACAGAATGATACCAATTCATGACAATACACACTGTATAAAACACCAAACTTTACTTAAAACACCAATATCCTGCAAAACTACAGATCTTTGGATGATTTAAGTGCTGCACAGAGCTTCCTAAGGATGTTTTTTCAGTTCAGTAAATATCATTAAACATTCAGGCTCAACAAGTTACTGCTCTCTCTTTCTCTCTCTCTACATGGTCAGAATAAGAAATTTTGGATGAACCATGTTGTCACTCTGGCACGGTGCCAAAAACAGTGACAAAAGAAGATTATTACCTGCATCAAAGACATAGACTGACACCTATGTAATTAAAAACTTTACATAAGAAAAGGACCATTAGGAATATGTAGGTTGTGAAAGTAGATCTGATGGCCAAGGATGTGATGCGTTCTAAACAACAGCACTTAAGGTGCATGCTTAAGCTGTGGCGACCCAGCGGTTTAGTGCTTGACTTGTGTTATACAAAAAATGCAGATGAGAAGGTACAGAAAAAAAAACTCACAAAACTACATAATACTGAACAATCCAATGCTGACAAGGTACAAGACAAAAATATACTATCATAATTCTGCTTTGGTGAATTTAACTTAGCATTTTAACAAGTGGAATGGTTCAGTAATTCAAAGAAGAAAAGAAGTTATTTGGTTGTGCATGTTTGTTTACGGCATCAAACAATGTCTTTTGATAAGGAAAAGTGCCAATACAGTGACAGTAAGCCAGATTGTCTAAGCTAAAGTGTGCCGAGTACTTCTTTTCAATAGCAAGTCACAGTTTGAGTATTCAGAGGCAGCAGCCTCTCTGATGCAGTTTTGAAGGGAAAATAACTGAAGCCCATAAAGGCAAAGTGCTAAGAAAACGATTGCTGTCTAAAAATGCCCATCAGCTGTAAATGTTAACCCATACCAGAAAACAGTCCATTTGAGGCTGGTATCATCCATCAGTGGGAAAAAAAAATGAAAAACAAAATATAACTTCTTAATTCAGGAATGTAATATAATATGTGCTCCAGCTTTCATGAGAAATTCAAATCCTTTGCTTAGTCTACTCCATAATGACATTTTTAAATGTGAAAAAGTGATCAGCTAATAAGACAATGATAAATGGAAACCATGTGTTATTACTAAAGCAGCTGCCTACTGACATGTCGACACTCAAAAAGCTGAGCGCCAAGCTAAAAAAAACAAAAAAAAACTGAATACACAGAAAAAGAGTGAATCCCCCTGTTTAATTGCCATACCTCACAGAAAAGGGAATACCCCAAGAAATGGCATCTCAGACTTAGTATATTTAAGTCTGATCTTTCAACCATTCAGTCTATATTTTGGGACTCGCTGTAGCAGGTCCTGACATTTCAAATGGTTTCCTACTAAAGCATTCATCTTTGGACTAAAATCTTAGTCATGTTACATTCTGATCTGTTGGCTTCCAACTAAAGTTTATGAAGGATTACAAAAGCTACGTGAAACATAAAATTAATTAGAAATAAAGCATATAACTGAAATAGGTGGTAGCTTTAAACTAAGCAGGAGATTAGAACTGGCTACATATCAGGTTAGAGCACATAAGCTGTAACTATTTTTTAACCAGTGAAATTAAAAAGAATTAAAGAAGCACAGAAAGTATCACTAGAATGAGGCTGGGCATTTTTAGAGGCCATGCATTTTTTCAAGCCCCACTAGTGCAAATGTGACGCAGTGGAGCAGGAATCCTATAACATTACAGGCTTGGTTCAGTCATCATCTGCTACTTCTCCCGTGCCTTCTGCACCTTCTTCCATCACTTCTACAATAAGTTCAGCACTACAGGTTGCTTCTCCCAGGTTATTTGTAGCCTTGCAGGTATATTTGGCATCATCATCTCCAGAGACTTCTGCAATCACCAAACAACAGTTGCCCTCTTCATCATAGTCTATCTGGAAGTTGCGAGACTCTCTGATTGGCTGGTCATCCTTGTACCAGACTACATCAGGATCAGGACACCCTGCCAAAATTTAAACAACAAACAATGTTACAGTTATGTGGACAGAAAATATATCGTACAATGAGCAGGGTACTTCTTTAGTTGGCTCTACATTCTTTTTTCTAAATGCAGAAATTCATCTTGTTAATAAGAGTGTATAAGTATTCAATTAGATCCAAAGATGTTGTTCATATTAGTTATTTAAGAAGTCAAAAAGGACCAGATCCACCCTCTAATATATAAGTATAAAAATAAACATTGCCCTAGTGGGACTAACCTAGTTAACAATGTGTAAATAAAAAAAGAAATGTATGTGTGTGCATATGTATATGTATGTGTGTATATATATATATATATATATATATATATATATATATATATATATATATATATCTATGAAAATCAAGATAAATAATGGCTCCAAAACCTACCACAAAGTCCAGTCCGCACAACACTCTAATGTTAAATAGGAAGCTTGACAACGGCAAAAAAACAAAGTACATTAATGCCTTACAGACGTGAGCTTTTTCGTCTACAAGACTTCTTCAGATGCTAGATAGCACTGTTTCTCATTAACTTTACTTATATAGCCTGTTCACATCTATAAACCACCAATAAAAATCAAACAATTAAAAACAATTATTACTTAATTAAAAGAGGTCCAAAAAAGAAAAGAAAAACACAGCCCCTAAACATCAAATTTCTAAAACACAATAGTTATAAAATTCTAAATATAACAATATAAAAATAGTTTTTATAAATTTTTTTAATAAATACATTGGTAAATACAACCTAATACAAACTTATTAAAATGTAAAACAATGTGTGTATAGGTGTCCAATACCACCTTCTAGTGTCAATGTAGTAATTTACAACGACCTGTTCTTTCATTAAAATAATGTTGTGTTTCACTTAAACACTTTTTGTATTTAATAAAATCTCAGTCCATTCTTTCACTCATATTCTCATTTTGACCTGAAAAAGCAATTCACTTCCCCTACAATCTTGCAGCCCTTAACTTTAAAACAGGGGCTAGGGAAATAATGTCATTTAATCCTGGAGGTTTACTCGCATCCAAAAAAATCTGCCAGTAAACCTCCTGGTACTCTAGTCTAGTCTCCCAAGGTCTTCCCCTTATATCCGTAGGTATCTCCTCCAGAACAAAAAATATAAATTTACTGTCAAGGACATGTCAAGGTGTGTTTATATAGTACACTTCTTGACTTTTTAGTACATATGTCATAGGTATGCTCATAGATTATTTTTCTCAACTTCATCTCTATCTTACCTATGTAAAAAGCCATATATTGAATGCATGTAGCTAAGTACACTAAACCACTGGAGTTAAAATGCTACACACCCTACTTAAGTACCTCTCCCTTGCTTCTAGTAGTACAGCATCTTCATTAATGATGTACCTACACGTAATAAAAGCACCCTCATATCCCAAACTAGTACCTGATTCAGTGTGCAAGTTTTGACATCCAGTTGCTTCAACCTGGTCCATAATTTCTACACCTAAAATCGGTTTAAAATTGTTACCCCTGCCAGTCAGTACTTCACAGTGAACTTTATCTATTACTTTCTAAGGGTATCCACTTTCTAAAAACATTCCTTTTTAAGGAATTACACTCTTTTTCAAAATCCTGATCATGGGAGCACATTCTGCTGATGCATACAAATTGTCCCTTTATAATACCTTGTTTCTGGTGTATGTGTAATCGCATAGTGAAGTAGGGAATTTGAGTATGTCTCTTTCCTAAAAACTTCAGACCTGAAATCAATTTCATTTTTGTATATGGTAACATCTAAATAATTTATACTATGTGTATCAAAGTGGTACGTAAACGTTAAGCAAGTAGTGGAATTTGAAATATAGTCTAAAAATTCTCTGAATTTTTTTTCAGTTTCCACCCAAAAAATTATTGTATCATTCAGGAATCTTTTGTATAAAATCCAACAATCCTTAAATTTTGAATTTACTACATACAAGTATTCCCAAACCATTAAAACCATGTTGGCATAACCTCCAGGATTAAATGACATTATTTCTGTAGCCCCTGTTTTAAAGTTAAGGGCTGCAAGACTGTAGGGGAAGTGAATTGCTTTTTCAGGTCAAAATGAGAATATGAGTGAAAGAATGGACTGAGATTTGATTAAACACAAAAAAGTGTTTAAGTGACACACCACATTATTTTAATGAAAGAACAGGTCGTTGTAAATTACTACATTGACACTAGATGGTGGCATTGGACACATATACACACATTGTTTTACATTTTAAATTCAATAAGTTTGTATTAGGTTTTATTTACCAATGTATTTATTAAAAGAATTTATAAAAACAAGTTTTATATTGTTATCATATTTAGAATTTTATGACTGTTGTGTTTTAGGAATTTGATGTTTAGGGGCCGTGTTTTTCTTTTTCTTTTTTTCTTCTTACTACAAAATAAGTTTGTATTAGGTTTTATTTACCAATGTATTTATTAAAAGAATTTATAAAAACAGTTTTTATATTGTTATCATATTTAGAATTTTATGACTGTTGTGTTTTAAGAATTTGATGTTTAGAGGTCGTGTTTTTTCTTTTTCTTTTTTTCTCATTGGCTTTACCATGGACGTATTTTAATTAAGTAATAATTGCATGACTCTCCTCATATCTTAGGTGACCTATGTCCTACTTTTCACTGTTCTTTTGAAACATATTGCTTACACAACAATTCTACACTGCCATCTCTACCTTGTCATGGCCAGCACATGATATCTTATGCTGTTTGCTTATTTTAATATTCCAAGATGCACTTCACAAACTCTCCAGTGTTTTGTCTTGGAATGATATGCCATTATTATTGAATTTAATTTGAACAACAAATCTTCCACACACTTAATCTCATTAAATTATGTATAGTAACAAAAAAAGCATGAATTGTACCATATGTATCTGCACCAGCACTTACTTCTTTTTTCTGGGTAACTTTTCATTACTATGTTAGTTAGCAACTGCATTTCTGTATCTGTTTATGTGCACTTTCTGAAGACTTGCAGCCTTTCTTTTAAAATCAGCAGATGGGGAATTACAGATATCACTTTTAAATCTAGATTTAGCAGTTCCTCTAAACTCTTTTTTAAATGACTGAGCAAACTCAGTGCAGTTGCAAAGTGTAACTCTTTTCCTGATTTGTAAGAAATGTTGAGATTATATGTCTATAGAGTTAATATTTTCCTTTGAGGATGTAATGGTTCTTTATGTAGTGACTGCAGGAAAATACTCTGTAATGGTCTATGATCTGCCACTGCACAGACTCATCATTTACACGCACACTAAATTTTTCACAGCCATATGTTATATCTAGAATTTCCTTCTCAATTTAAGTATATCATGTTTGCACTTATGAACATGATATATGCCTGGAACAGTCAACTGAATAATAAAAATAACACCAAACTCCATTCACAGACTCCACACGTAACAGCACTGCACACCAACCGATATTCCAATACTTCTGTTTATTAATAAAATAATAAAATGTATAAAAATACAAATTCTTATATGTGAGTTAAGCGCTTTCATCTACTCTATGTAGACTTCATCAGAACAATTGTTTGTTACCACAGCCGGCTTAAATACAATCATCAGCCTGTCTCCTCCTTTAATTCATTACAATCAAGTGAAGTAATCATAGTTTAAAGTGCTCAGTGCTTAATTTCCTTGGCAATCACCTTTTCATTAAAAACCATGTCAAATCTATTAAAACTTCCTTATTTTATACATGTGTCATCAAATGTAAATAAAAACTTATATGTTACACACATAAAATTTAACCTAAACAAATGTGAAACACTTACTATTACATTATATACTAAATATAAAAGTGTAAAACCGTCCTAATAGTCACCATAACTTAGTAGGTAAACCACTAGGTAGTCCTAACTAACCACTATTTTCCAGTATGGGCTTAACAGAAATAGTTTCATTAAGCCCAGGGTGAACCGAGGCATTAAGCTTGATCTGCCACCTAGCCTCTTTTTCACCCAGTTTGTTCTTTATACTTCCCCCTCTTGGATTCCCTTTTATACATTCTAATATGCCAAAATTAAAGGAATCACAATGTTTACTACCATCTAGATGCCTCCATAAAGCATTTTTTGTATCATGTTTCTTTATTCTATAACAATGATTGTAAATTCTATTTCTTAGGCATCTATCGGTCTTCCCCACATAAAAACAGGGGCATTTAGTACACTTTGCCAAATACACAAGATGGGAAGTCCTACAATTACCTTTTTGAAACTTAACTTCGGTCCTATTTATATCTTCCAAAGTTAAGGACGAAACCTTAATAATTAAACTGCACTGATTACATTTTCCACATTTGGTAGTGCCTACACAATTGTGATTGTGGTTATTATTCACAGTTTTCCTTTCTAGTTTCATTTTTAAGTTGCTAGCATTTCTAGATACAAATTTTGGAGCCGCCCCCACCATCTTGAATACACTATTGTCAGTTTTCAGAATGTTCCAGTTATTTGTTATTATTTTCTTTATATCCCTAACTTGGGGGGGGAAGTAATAATATACATGCCCTAGTGAATTCATTTGAGTCCTGGTCTTCTTTATTTGTATTAACCCCCACTGTTTTGTTTGCACCCATTCCTATAATGGGTTTATATTTTTCCCCCATTCCTTCTTCACATATTCTATAATGTCCACTATCATACCTATAGGATATCCTCTGTTCTTGAACATATTTCCTATAAAGTCCAACTCAATAACCAGATCCGAAAAATCAGAGGTCATTCTGGCAGCCCTTATACACTGACCTTTTATAATACTCCTTTTCTGACTACTGGGATGGCAACTAGAATACTGTAGATAGGCATTACTAAAGGTGTCTTTCCTATAAATATTAGATTTAAATCTACCTTTTTCCACAGTTATACGAGTATCTAAATAAGTTATAGAGTCCTTGTCAATACTGAATGTGAATTTCAAATAATCACTCCTTGTATTTAAATATACTTTAAAATCTTCAAGCTTGCTCTCATTACCCTTCCAAATTAAAAAAATATCATCCAAAAACCTCAGGTAACATAAAATATTGCCATTCCATTCAGTATGTAGTATGTGTTCTGTTTCCCAATCTAATAAAAATAAATTGGCAAAGAGCGGGGTGCAAGCAGCCCCCATAGCTACCCCTTTACTTTGCCTATAATATTCACCTTCATACAATATATAATTGTGGATCAGAACAACTTTCATAAATTCCATAATTAAGGAAGTTTTATCCCACGTCAAATTACCATATTTTTCAATACTGTTATTTAATCTATTCAACCCTTCCATCTGGGGTATACTCGAAAGCAAATCCACTACATCTATAGTCACTAAAAACATGTCAGATGTAACAAGTCCAGGTACTAATCTACCTAAAAAGTCCCATGAATCAATAACTATATGCTTTATTCTGTTATATATGGGTTTCAACCAGGTGTCAATTACCTTTCCGAAAGGAAAGGTTTTGGATCTGTTTCCGGATATTATGGGGCGAAATGGAGGATCGTTTATGTTTTTATGTACCTTAGGTATACCTACTATAGTACTAATAATAGGATATTCAACCTTTAAAAAATTGTACATTTCCACATCTATCCTTTTGTCCAATAATAACTCCATATTTTCCCCTTGAAGGGACGACATACATAAGTTGCAGTCCAAGATGGCAATTATAAAGGGAGAACTAACCCTGCTGATTGACTTGATTAGTCAGCCTGATGTGAATGGTTCAAATGAACGGAAGATGACGTCACCACGTATGCCTCGTGGTTGCAGAGAAGCGGATTCTATTCCTAATGGTCAAGGCGAAGGCGTGTGATAAAAAGATGTGGCCTCTTATGGATCTAACAATATAGATGGTGAAGGGGTGGGTCACCTCTTCAATAGCGATGGATGTGGATTGGAGGTAGACTATAATATTTCGGGTGCAAAGCCTAAAAGAGTTGCGCCCAAAAGAACATAGGCTATGGTAGGACAACCTATGCATACAGGTACTGTACCAGCTCCCAATGTACATAATAATCATAGTTCTCACAAACGATATGATTTAAACAGTTTTTTAGTCACCAGTTTAGATTTCAATGGTGATTTAAAGGATGCTAGTACGAAGAGAGACAATGACAATAATCAACAGGAGAATAAGACTGTTAAGGAGTACATACATGAGTTTGGAAAGAAACTCAAAGTACTCAAAAGCATCCAACTGGACAATATGTATTTGAAAAAATGTTTGGACACTGGTATAGTTCCAATGGGATTAAGGTTTTTTAAATATCCCATGGGAATTGATATGGATGAAGGTAATACCAATGAATGTACGAAAATGTTTGATAATTTTGGTTTCACATTTATGAAGTTCATAGTAACCTGTAATGATAAAAAAATGTGGTTTATTGTCCGAGTTAGAACAGTTGGATCATATAATTACCAGCGACTTATTATTTGATGATTGTGAATTGTTTCTCAATGCACAATATGCATGGGTTGAGAATCAAATAAAAAAACAATATGACAGAAAATGTAAGAAAATGAGAAGGGATATGCAGCAATACGAAAAGGGCGAGGCTTACAGATGGGGACCTAATACACACGAATCTAGACAGAATTTCAAGGGTAATGTTAATCAGGGATACAAGGATGATAAATATAATAATAAAGTAAGGCAAGAAAGAAATGGATATTCTACTGATTTTTTAGGGGACAACAACAACTGGCAGGCCCCAAACAGGAGGCAATACAAAGGTCAGAGGAGGTGGAAGGTAAACCAATGGGAAAATCAACTGGACCACAGGAGCGGAAACAACTGGAAGAGAAATTAGGGATAATAAGGCATAGTGACATACATTACAGTTTAGGGGAATTTAGTATTTATAATTATACACAAATTGAACTCAAAAATGATTATTTTCAGTTATTATCCAAAGGAATGAAATTTGTTCCTAACAATGCTATTAATGTAGTGGATTACATAGTGGATTTTAAAAAATATTTAAGAAAATTGAATTTAGCCATATTTTTCAGTGGAAAAAGAACAAGCCAGCCTAACAAGTTCAAAAAGAAGAGTACTTTCACACCCCCAATGAATCCCACTCTGGCCACATTCGAGAAGGTGGTCATAGATGAGATTTATGAGTATGGGAACAAAAGTAAAGGCAAAAGTAAAAGTAAAGGGGTAGCTATGGGGGCTGCTTGCGTCCCGCTCTTTGCCAATTTATTTTTATTAGATTGGGAAACAGAACACATACTACATACTGAATGGAATGACAATATTTTATGTTACCTGAGGTTTTTGGATGATATTTTTTGAATTTGGAATGGTAATGAGAGCAAGCTCGAAGATTTTAAAGTATATTTAAATACAAGGAGTGATTATTTGAAATTCACGTTCAATATTGACAAGGAATCTATATCTTATTTAGATACTCGTATAACTGTGGAAACAGGTAGATTTAAATCTAATATTTATAGGAAAGACACCTTTAGTAATGCCTATCTACAGTATTCTAGTTGCCATCCCAGTAGTCAGAAAAGGAGTATTATAAAAGGTCAGTATATAAGGGCTGCCAGAATGACCTCTGATTTTTCGGATCTAGATATTGAGTTGGACTTTATAGGAAATATTTTCAAGAACAGAGGATATCCTATAGGTATGATAGTGGACATTATAGAATATGTGAAGAAGGAATGGGGGAAAAATATAAACCCATTATAGGGATGGGTGCAAACAAAACAGTGGGGGTTAATACAAATAAAGAAGACCAAGACTCAAATGAATTCACTAGGGCATGTATATTATTACATGCCCCCCAAGTTAGGGATATAAAGAAAATAATAACAAATAACTGGAACATTCTGAAAACTGACAATAGTGTATTCAAGATGGTGGGGGTGGCTCTGAAATTTGTATCTAGAAATGTTAGCAACTTAAAAATGAAACTAGAAAGGAAAACTGTGAATAATAACTACAATCACAATTTTGTAGGCACTACCAAATGTGGAAAATGTAATCAGTGCAGTTTAATTATTAAGGTTTCGTCCTTAGCTTTGGAAGATATAAATAGGACCGAAGTTAAGTTTCAAAAAGGTAATTGTAGGGCTTCCCATCTTGTGTATTTGGCAAAGTGTACTAAATGCCCCTGTTTTTATGTGGGGAAGACCGATAGATGCCTAAGAAGTAGAATTTATGACCATTGTTATAAAATAAAGAAACATGATACAAAAAATGCTTTATGGAGGCATCTAGATGGTAGTAAACATTGTGATTCCTTTAATTTTGGCATATTAGAATGTATAAAAGGGAATCCAAGAGGGGGAAGTATAAAGAACAAACTGGGTGAAAAAGAGGCTAGGTGGCAGATCAAGCTTAATGCCTCAGTTCACCCTGGGCTTAATGAAACTATTTCTATTAAGCCCATACTGAAACATAGTGGTTAGTTAGGACTACCTAGTGGTTTACCTACTAAATTATGGTGACTATTAGGACGGTTTTACACTTTTATATTTAGTATATAATGTAATAGTAAGTGTTTCACATTTGTTTATGTTAAATTTTATGTGTGTAACATAAGTTTTTATTTACATTTGATGACACATGTATAAAATAAGGAAGTTTTAATAGATTTGACATGGTTTTTAATGAAAAGGTGATCGCCAAAGAAATTAAGCACTGAGCACTTTAAACTATGATTACTTCACTTGATTGTAATTAATTAAAGGAGGAGACAGGCTGATGACTGTATTTAAGCAGGCTGTGGTAACAAACAATTGTTCTGATGAAGTCTACATAGAGTAGATGAAAGCACTTAACTCACATATAAGAATTTGTATTTTTATACATTTTATTATTTTATTAATAAACTGAAGTATTGGAATATCGGTTGGTGTGCAGTGTTGTTATGTTTGGAGTCTGCGAACGGAGTTTAGTGTTATGTTTGCACTTATGTCACTGCTATGGAACCACAGACAATTGGTTTACCCACTTGCAGCTGTACTGCTCCTATACCACATTGGCTGGCATTCACTTACAATGCAAGTGGTTTTGTCACATCCTTGTATACAAGGATCAGAGCATTTGTAACAAATGTTTTTAGCAATGTCATTCTCAAAAATCTACATCTTTTTAATGGTCTGTTCATTGTAGATTTGAACTGTTTAGATCTAGTATGATTTGCCATGTCTTGCAATCATCAAATAAATAAGAAACATTTAGCTTTTGTCATTGGGGACTCAACTTCACCAGCATTCTTGAGTGGATAATTCTCCCTTAAACTTCTGTTTTGGGGGCTTATATGGATTATAATATTGCCTGGCTTAATTACAGTAACCGTGTAGCTGACCCAAACAGTAGCTGATGTATGTCTTGGTATTACACTCATTTCTTGTATATGTTTCAATTCCTTTTCATTCTTTTGCCTTAATGGGACTAGAACTCTCCACAGAACATGTACAGCTGGTGAACTCTCTAGATTTATCTTAATGATATTGTGACCCGCAATACAGCAAAAAACAAATTAACATAACTTTCAAAAATATCAGTTTTGTCTTCTGATAATGATTCTTTGTTTTAGGTTTTTCATCAGATTGTTGCTGTGTCTACCAAGTCTTCTCACTGGTTTACTCTACAAATGTTCTCATTGACACTGTGAGCGGTTTTCTAAATGGATACGTGAATTATCTGCTCTGCAAATGTGTAAATTATGCCCTTCAAGACAGTGTGAACATCTGCCTTCATGAATTTGTGAATACTAATATTTGAGTGTTTGTCCACAAGTTGCACACTTGAATTGCCTTTAATCTTCCCATGCTGTCCACTCTGGCTGCATTATCACATTAAGTATGTGCTTAGTCATGTCCAGCTATTGACAATCCATATGTCAGGCTGTCGTAGTGACGCTGTCCGAATTACAAGATTGTAATATCTGCTCTTATACATGTAGCTCAAATCTATTTGTTCTTTTGGTGTCAGCTTATGGCCCAAGTAAGTCCGTAATGCCATTTGAAGGTGTCTTACAAATCCAATGCTCTGAATGCACTTTCTGTCAAGAAAATACACTAGGCACCAGTATAGGCTTAAAGTTAGTACTTTTGAAAATTATTCACAGTTCCTCAGTCTAGAGATCCATTTTTATGCAACATTCACATGCTTCTGCTATTTTTGTAATCAAAGAATCCACTGCAAGCAAACAATACCAGACACAATGACCACGGCCTGGCCACAACTATTTAAATGGGAAGAATGATAACTAAAACAATACCAGACACAATGACCACAGCCTGGCCACAACCATTTAAATGGGAAGAATGATAACTAAAACAATACCAGACACAATGACCACGGCCTGGCCACAACTATTTAAATGGGAAGAATGATAACTAAAACAATACCAGACACAATGACCACGGCCTGGCCACAACCATTTAAATGGGAAGAATGATAACTAAAACAATACCAGACACAATGACCACAGCCTGGCCACAACCATTTAAATGGGAAGAATGATAACTAATGCCATAACAACAAAAGGATGCCACATTCACTTCCTAGCCCCAGGAAATGGATGTCCAGATGCATCCTTCTCCACTAGATGGGATGGTAGTTCTTTTGGAAATATGGCACTATAAAAAGAGTTTATTTGCATAACCACTGCAGCAGGTTGAAGTACCAAGTCCAGAAAGGCTCCACAGATGCTGTTCAAACCTCCAGAGAAAATTACTCTGTCAGGAAAAGAAAGCATTTGTTAATCTTTAGCAGGTCAAAAATCTGGGGATCTTAGATGCTACTCAAAATAAAACATATAGAGCTCTAACATACTAGGGCACTTCTATGGGCTAGGCTTGTAAAGGCTCCAGGCCATTAGCCTAGTACACACCTATGAATAACTGGTGATCCACACTAAAGTTAACAAAAAATCTGTCTTAAAGGAAAACAGAAGGAGGAGAAGTGAAACTGTAGTGTATATTAGCTATAAGTCTATGTACATATGCATCCTGGGTTATGTACTTCATTCTGTCTTTTAGTAAAGATGCATTAACTAGCATCTCTGTTTCTAGGTATTTCTTAACAATAGTAACAGCAGTCTCCCATACAAACCCGTATGTCACCCGGTGGATAGCCAACTGGCTCACAGACAGGACTCAGGAAGTTAGAACTGGGGAGTCAACCAACCTCTGTCAAGAGGTCAGGAGGCCAGTCACAAGTGGAGTCCCTCAGGGATCAGTCCTTGGACCTCTCCTTTTTGGCATTTACTTCTCAGAAAACAAGGCCTATGTCAATGTTCTTTGGCTGACTAAATTTGCAGATGATTACAAATTAGGAGCGGTGTCTGAATCTCACACTGACACAAATGTTTTCCAGGAGGGGCTAACACAGACAAACAACTATTGTCAGAGCCATGGCCTAAAACTAAATGCCAAGAAATGCATAACAGTATCCTTTGGGAGTCATCCATCCCTGGTAACTATCATATTGACAACACACCCCTTAGAGTTGACCCAGTAGTCAGAGACTTAGGGACACACATAGATAGTAATCTAGCCTTTGATTATCACGTGTCTACAGTGGTGAGGAAATCATTCTACGTTGCACAACTTATAAACAAAGGTATGGCATCTAAGTCCAAGTATGTCATTGTTCCACTGTATTCAACATTCATCAGACCTATCACTGAGTACAATGCCCTCTTTGGTATGTACCTAACCAAGTGTCTCCAACAACTGGAACGTCCACAGATGTTCCTTACTAAAAGAATACAGGGGATAATAAGTGACATGTCCTATGCAGATGGCCTCAAGGCCCTATCCCTGTATTCTGTCTCCTACAGGCTTTTGAGGGGAGATCTATGCCTGGCATACAGGGCATTGACAGACCCCACTCTGATGGAACTCCTGCATATCCACAAAACAAACAGCACCAGACTTACCCATTATAAAGTCTTAAACCTTGCCTGTGATAAAAATAGGACCTGCTGGAGAGATAGGTATGTATTCCAGATACTACCCCATCTATGGAACAGGCTCCCCATCCATGTGAAGCAGAATTCCTCCCTAACCCAATTCAAGTGCAACTTGGACAACTGGCTGGGAAACTGGAAATTTATACTTGGTTTTGCACCTATGTCTCTAATGCAAACAGTTAACCTGTAAAAGGTTAATCTCCCAGGCCCATGCTTACACTTATCACGGGTATCAGAACTTGTTAGAAATTTGGGATGCATGGCTATGCTTAAAAAGGCCCCTGTGGTCATTAGCCTAGTAAACACCTATGAACCTATGAACAGTGTTTTATGACACTGTGAAGTCTCAAGGCTGAATGGTATAGTTTTGTTTTAACATGACCTTCTTTGCTGGAGGAATCTCATGATGGAGCACCACAAACAGCTCTTAAAATCTACGGAAGTACTGATTTAGAAAGTAAAGGATAAAAATCCACAACAGGCACTTAAGAACCCAGGGTGCTTTAACCACAGTGCTGTTCAAAGGCTGGAAAGTGGGGAATAGAGGTGAGATATGGAATGACCTCAAGGGATAGCTTATAGCTTTCTAAGCTGTCACTGTTTTTCTTGGGAGAGTCTTGTCATCAAGAGAACTAGGGCAGAGGGCATATGTCTAAGCATATTTGAAACCTCCTTTGAGTATGGCACAAGACAGAAGAAGAACCTCTACGGAGAAACTACCTTGTCTGGAATTCCTAAGCAGGAAACAACTCTTGATCTGTCTGAAAACACAGGCAGTTTTCAGCATCATCAGATAAAATGAGGGATTAACAAGGGACTTTGCAAATTCCTCATCTCTGTTCTATAATACAGAAAACTGCATGATTCCAGTTCCTGCATCAGTGCTTGCATGATATGCATGTGCATAGATGATGAAGGTTCTGTTGGTCCATAACGTTACTCATATTCATTCAAGCAACTATGTGGCCAGAAAGAAATAAAGAAAAAGGCATATAGGATGCTCTTTAGGCTCTTTCCATTGAAGAAAGGGATGAGACAGTAATCAGCATTAATATCACCATCAAAGACATTATTCACGTTGACAATAGCAAGTTAATGGAGTACTTACTGTTATCATGGATGTGCAGATAAGATAGTATTTTACTTAGTTTTGTATGGGAGCATTTCAATCATTTTTGTATTTGGTTTGATAGGTTTGGGAAATAGACTGGATAAGGATATCACTTCTTGGAGGAGTTTACTGTTCAGGATTTGGGGTAGCAGTGTCAAGGTACAAGATCCAGTTTTTGGGGCTTAGGGGACCAGGTGGATACTTGTGGTAGGGCTGGCCAATAAGATAATGACCTTCAATCAATACTAAAGGTTGCTAAACAGCTTTGTGGGTGTGGTTTTGAGGTGAAGCCTTTAACAGGTGTATGTACAACAAAGTGTAAAAAAAAAAAAAACATAAAAATAAAACAAATGTACAGGGAATTTTTGTTTATGTATTTCTTGCAATGTCTTTGGCCAGGGCAGCTCATGCTGCAGCCTTCCCAGCTGTAAAAAAAAAAAAAGAAAAGAAAAAAATTAAAACAAACACGAGTCGCGGAACATCGGCATGCGCACTCGCGGCATTTCCCGATATCCGGACTGCTGGTGAACCAGTCTGGAGCAAACGCACAGAATCCAGACTGTCTCACCAGCAGTCCAGACAACATTCAGCAGCAAATGTCCCAGATGTCTATGCAGTTAGAACTGGATAGACTAGAAGGGGATCGGACTGCAACATCCGCAGGCTGGGTAGGACCCAGCTTGCTCTGCTCTCACGGGAAGGACTTGCTCTCATCGTGGGCTTTTGGATGGATGTTACGGACATTAGAAGAAGGACTTGCTTTGGGCTGCTCTCGTTTTAGAGACTTTGGGCTCAGGTATGGAACTGCAGGAAGGAATACAACGGACTTTACTAAGGGGTGTGTGTGTGTGTGTGTGTGTGTGTAATGCCCCAGTTGCTATATGGTGGTGGGTAGAGAACAGGCTTGAACCCTTTACCTTGAGCCCAGGTGGAAAGAGCCTGAATTCCCTACCCACCACCATTTGTAAAAAAATGTGCAGGTTTTTGCCTCATATTTGTTCTGTTCCTCATAAAATCTGTGGTTTCTGTATTTTTGTGTCTTTACACAGTCAGTAGTGCAGTTCATAGGTTCATAGGTAGGTACTACGCTATCGGCCCTGGGGCCTATACAAGCCCAGCCAAAAAGGTACCCTGGCTTTTGCCACCCAAGAAAATTATTTTCCTGTGCCACTTTCGAGCAGAGCCACAGAGGTGACCCCCGGGGTGAAGTTCCTATTTCCCATCCAATCCTCAAGATTTTTCTTGAAGAGTGCTAATGAAGAGCTTTGTTTGATATAGATAGGTAGTTTATTCCAGAGTATGGGAAGTCTCTGGGACAGGAATCTATCCCTCCGGCATGTTCTGTTTATTGTGGTGACAAGGTTTAGGTCCCTAGAGCGTGTAGCTCGGAGGGATTGGGATTTCTTTAAGTGGAGCATGTCCAACAGCTCTGGGTTTGATATAGCTTTGTATGTTAGGCAGAGATCACCTCTGAGTAGGCGATAAAGCTGGAGTTTTTTGAGACGGTCTGCGTAGGGCATCTGTTTGAGGCTGGTAATCCTCTTTGTGAGATATTTCTGCGGCCTTTCCAGTTGTTGTAGATGTCTTGTGAGGTACATACCAAAAGGAGCGTTGTACTCTATAATGGGTCTAATGAGTGATGAGTAGAGGGGAACAATGACCTCTTTTTTTCTGAATGAGAAAACTTTTGTAATGAGGTGTGCCATGTAGAAGGATTTTCTGACTACTGTGGTGATGTGATTATCAAAGGAGAGACTACTGTCCATCTGTGTCTTCTCACACTTTCGGTGTTAAGTATACTACCGCCTATGTTGTAGTTCATGGGTACAGAGTTTTTACCAAAGAGGATAACAATGCACTTTTTGGCATTGAGCTTGAGGCCATGGCTTTGACACCAGGCATTTGTCTCAGTGAGGCCCTTTTGTAGGATGTCCACATTGTTAGGAGTTTCGATTATGGCTCCTAGTTTGCAGTCATCTGCGAACTTCGTTAGCCAAAGACCTTCTGTGTTAGCCTGTACTTCAGAGAAGTAGATACCAAACAGGAGAGGACCCAGGACTGAACCCTGTGGTACGCCACTTGTCACTAGTCTGAAGTCGGATTTGGAGTCTGCTACTTTCACAGTGTGGGTTCTGTCAGTGAGCCAGTTAGCAACCCATCTTGTGACATAGGGATTTATACCTAGTTTAGTGAGTTTATCTATAATTCCAGAGTAGGGGATGGTGTTGAAAGCCTTGGCAAGATCTAGATAGGCTGTGTGAACCACTTACCCTTGTCTACGGCTTTGGTGACTGCTTCAAAGAAGCCTATCAGGTTTAGGAGACATGATCTGCCTTTTACAAACCCAAACTGGGTGGGATCCAGAGTTTGGAGATTACCAATGTCTTTGTTTATAAGTTCCATGATGATACATTCCATGGCCTTGCAGACCAGGCTCATCAGGCTAATGGGCTGGTAGTTCCAGGGGTCTATGGTGGCTCCCCCCTTGTGGAGCGGGATAACTGTTGCTGTGCGCCATTCAGCAGGCACAAAGCCTGAGGTGAGGCTATGATTTAACATGGTACTTAGGTGGGGTGCCAGTTTGTTCTGTAGTTCATGTAGAACGCAGCCTGGGATGTTGTCTGGTCCCATGGATGCTGTGTTCTTGGCTTTGGAGAGTGTGGTTTTTATCCGTGCAGCCGTAATTACAGGAACTTTGCATTCTTCTGGTATAGAGATGGGTTCTTTAGGAGGTGAGAGGGGGGTAAAGTTAGCACTGAAGCTATCTGCCAGGATGTTGGCAATATCAGTTGGGTCTGTATATTTAGTACCATTGTGCTGTAACTCAGAGCAGATCTGAGTGTTGCCAATGAGATTCTTGACATAGCTATAGAATGCTTTGTGGTTGTCTTTAGAATCAGTGGCGATTTTGTTTTCGTAACTAGCTTTGGAGAATTTTATCAGGGATTGCAGCTTCTTAGTGAGGCTGACCAGGGAGCTCCTCCACTCTTGGGATTTTACTGTCTTTTGCAACAGTTTCTTCCTTCTGTTGTACAGTTTGTTTATGGCAGGGGACCACCAGATTGGCTTCCTTTTTTTGGAGGATAGTGTTTTGGTTCTGTTTGGGATAACACGATCCATGCACTCATGTAAGTGCTTATAAAGTGCAATTGTGTAGGATTCAGTAGTCGTAACTGTATTGTCCATCTGCATGGGTGTCATGAAGTTCACCACTTCTGTCTTAAGAAGCATGAAGTTGGCTTTGGAGAAAATTTTTACCATGGTTTCCTTAATGGGGGGTGGGTGCAGGATGTGGATATCTAGGGTAATAAGCTTATGGTCGAATCGGACCAATGAGTTGTTGACTTCAGGTGTGGAATACTGGTCACTCATGTTGGTAATGACTAGATCTAGGATATTGTTGCCCCTGGTGGGGGGTGTGGATAAGTTGATCCAGGGCATTGGAGTTTATGAATTCCAGAAAGCATTGAGCAAAGGAGTTGGCACATGAGTAGTTTTCCCAGTTAATGGTGGGGTAGTTGAAATCGCCCATTATTAGGGTGTTTGGTTGAACCCTAATATTTTCCAATACATCAAGAAAAGAGGAGTGGGAATCCTGGGGCATGATAGATGATCTGTAGCAAGCTACAATTTGGATTGTAGTTTTGCCCAGAGTTAGTTGCACTTGGATAACCTCGGCTGCATTATGCTGAGCAACTAGCCTGGAGGTGTGGATATCCTTAATGAATATGGACACGCCTCCACCTTTGGTGTTCTGGTCCAGGTTACATGGCCGAAAAGTGTGGTATGAGTTATAGCCTGATAGTGCAGGGGTGCTCTCTGGAGCCTTGAACCAGGTGTCAGTCACTGCACAGATATCAATGTTCTCCATTTTAAGGAGTGCCTTGAGTGCGTGCATTTTGAGATTTAGACTTCTAGCATTGAGTAGCATCACCCTCAGTTTTTGCTTGCCTGTTCCTGTTACGGTGGTGAATTTGTCATTTGAACCTTGCCTAAAAAAGGCACTACAGGGGTGGCAAGAACCTTAGCCAGTATCCAGAATCCCAGGGGTGACAGGTGCAGGCCATCTCTGGCAAAGCATCATGGTCTGTCAACCATGTCATCCCAGGCAGGCATATACTGGATCCCTTTAGAATGGCACCAGAAGCTTAGCCAATTGTTGAAGTCAATCATTTTGTCCTTGTACTGCGGCATCATTCTGGGTGATGGCAGAATGCTACTCAGGGCTAGGGTCATACCTTCCTGGGCTACAAGATCGGAGAGCTCTTCCATGTCTCTTTTCATGTAGTCCAGGGAGGTACATCTCAGGTCGTTCACACCAACATGGACAATGACAGAGGCATATTTGCACTTGTTGTGGAGTGAGCTGAGTGTGTGGGTTATATGGGTAGCATTGTTGCCTGACAGCTACAGGTTCTGTGGTTTGATTCTTGGCTGGGGTGCCTTCTGTGTGGAGTCTGCATGTCCTCCCTGTGTTTGTGTGGGTTTCCTCTGGGTGCTCTGGTGTCCTCCCATCTTACAAAGACGTGTCTGGAGTGTTTCTCCCTGGGCTTCTGCTGAAAATTAGCTTTTGTTCCAAGTCAGACTTTCCTGGTAACAAATGTTAAATAAATAAAAATGACAAGCATTTGAATTTCAGACTTCATATTCTTCAGAACGTACATGGTAACACAAAACCTTTTGTTCTAGCAATTTTCTAAGTTTATAAGATGGATATTTGAAATCTCCCCCTACTTTTGGGACTTTATTCCCCCATTAATGGCTTCATCTAAGTTTTTTGTGCTAAGGTTGAGAGCTATGGTAAGAAATGAATTCACTGAATATGTTTGGGGGCTGTATTCCCCCATTACTGACTTTGTCCAGGTGTTTTTTGCTAAGAGGTTGAGAGTTATGGTAAGAACTAAATTCACTGAATATGTTTGGGGGTTGTATTCCCCCATTATTGGCTTTCTTCAGGTGTTTTGTGCTAAGAGGTTGACAGCTATGGTGAGAACTGAATTCACTAAATGGTAGCCATTTAAGTTTCAGTCTTCCTCACTTTCACAAAGCAGCTGATGTGGCATAGTGTTATGTTGCTCTAACTGTTTTGCACAGGGTCATGGGTTCAAGTCTTGGCAGTGAAATGTATATTGGTAACACAGCATTTTATTCTAGCAACTTTCCAACATTATACAAGAAATGTTTAAAATGTGTCCCTGGTTGGGCTTTTGTCCTCCCCAATAAATTTTGGCTTTTTCCAGATTTCTTGTGCTGCAAAGTTCAGAGATACAGCTGAGTGTTGAGTAGATTTTACAAGGAGCTGAGAGCTGCAGGGGAGCAAAAGTTTAGTGCTGCTTATGCTGAGTCTGCTTGCATTGCTAATAGCACAACAGGTAGTGTACTTGCTTTTGATTCAAAAGGCTGTGGGTTCTGCTACCACAGTAGGTAGATGCATTGCTGATACTGTACTCTGTTGCAAAGGGGGTGGATGCTGCAGTCCTTTTTGGCGAACATACCTAGTAACTATGAACCTGTTATCAGTTTGCCATCCATTCCCTATTGCAATATTACTAGCTTATCATTTTTAGTGTAACATAGGCAATTTATTCCTCAAGGGCAACAGACAATTTATTTGTAGATAAAACAATGAAATATAAAGTTGTTTGCTAGCAGCAACCTCTTCATTAGTTACAGATCTCTTTAATGTGGAATTATTTAGATGACTTTTACTTCTTCAGATATTGTGCATATTTACTGATACTGGTGGACAGTAGACGTTTGAGCAGACTTTTATGATGGAAATGTTCTGAATTGGGCAGTTTTGTCATTATCTGTGCATTTTGTTTCATTGTTTAGTGGAAAAATGTTCAAAACAATAAATTTAAAATGCCCTCTAAAACTGTACTGTATTATACAAGGAATATAATTTAATACAATCAGGAAAGTGTATCAAAGCGCATGTGTATGTTTCATGTGCAAGGGGCCTGTGATTTGAAAACAGCCCAAAGTTAATCTTTATCTGCCACTGGCAAAATGTATTTTCTTTGAATGTGGGTTTCAACGCTGTTTCAATGAAATGGAAAGACCACAGAAATACCTCACAAAGAGGATTACTGGCCTCAAACAGATGCCCTATGCAGACCGTCTAAAAAAACTACAGCTTTACTCCATCGCATATCGCCTACTCAGGGGCGATCTCTGCCTAACATACAAAACTATGTCAAAGCCAGAGCTGTTGGACATGCTCCACTTAAAGAAATCCCAATCCCTCCGAGCTACACGCTCTAGGGACCTAAACCTTGTCACCACAATAAACAGAACATGCTGGAGGGATAGATTCCTGTCCCAGAGACTTCTCATATTCTGGAACAAACTACCTATCTATGTCAAACAGAGCTCCTCATTAGCACTCTTAAAGAAAAATCTTGATGATTGGATGGGAAATGAGAAATTCACCCCGGGGATCACTTCTGTGGCTCTGCTTGATAGGGGCACAGGAAAATAATTTTCTTGGGTGGCGAAAGCCAGGGTACATTTTTTGGCCAGGATTGTATGGGCCCTAGGGCCGACAGCTTAGTACCTACCTATGAACCTATGTGAGTTTCAAGGGCAGAGAAGTTTTAATGCTAAGTCTGTTTTCATTGTGAGACTGCATTGCTTTGTTTAGCAGATATCTATTAGTGTTTGTACTGTAAAATAGGTAATATAACATTCAAATGAAGTCCAAGTCATCACAGAAGTAAAGCAGGATGCACATTAGTGTTTATGGCAAATGGGGTGAAATAGCCAAGTAATGGTTCACTGGAATGGCCGCAGCGTGGGGAGGCTCCATTCGACCATGATTTTGTGAGGGGGTAAGGGCGGCAGACTCAAAGACAGCCCCGGCTGAACTATACCTCTCAAATATCCAGATTTTTGCAGAATGAATAGATTTTTCTTTCTTATTTTTGGTTGTTCCTCATAAAATTTGTGGTTTTCTGGCAAATCATTTAGGAATTAAGTCACTAAATAATGACAGACACTGAGTACCAGACTTCATAACCTTCAGAAAAAATGTATGCTAAAGCAAGACCTGTTATTCTATCAAGTGTCTCAGTTTATACAAGAGCAAGTTTTAGTACTGTCAATATATTTGGCCTTGTCCAGATTTCCTGCATTAACAGGTTGAAAGGTACGTGCAAATAAATTGCTTTATAGAATTAGGCATATCCAAACCTCTCAACTGTCCCCGATTTTGGCTCAAAATGTTGCTCTTCCACTAATAATCCCTCCTCAAAATGGCAATTTTGGAAGAAAACGTAGAGGGTTTACAATTAATAAATAACTGTAATAATCATTATAGATTACGTTTATTTCAGAAATACATGTAGATTCGTTTATTCTGTCAGCTTCTCAAGTTATCAGTACTAATATTAAAAAAAGTGTCCCTTCTTTGACAGGTTCCCAGCTGTATTGTGTGGCCATTTTATATTTTTGTATCACATTTTTGGTCCATTTTTCATAACATTGTGTTTTTTTAGCAAATTAGTGGCAAATTATTAAAGACTTAAGTTAGAAAATAATGACAGACATTTGAGTTTCAGATTTTATACCCTTCAGAAAATTCATACGAATGCAAGACCTACTATTCTATTATCTTTCTAAGTTTATAAGAGCAATATTTAAAACTTGTCCTTATTTTTTGGCCTTTGTACCACTTCTATGTATGGCTTTGTCCAGATTTCTTGCTCTGAGGTTGAGAGGTATGACAAATGTGTCAGGGCCATCACAGTCAGCCAGAGACATTTCAAATTGTGACATACTTGTTGCACCCCACTCCCCCATGAAGTGACTTTGGATGTGTCCAAGCAAGGTAAGGAGCAGTTATGCAGTATAAATGTGCAGAGTATCCCCCCATCCAAGGTAGACACAAGTACTACAGTGGCTTTTCATCTGTCCTTGATTTTACAGAATGTTCTGGTTTCTGTCATATTTTTATACTGTTGATTTACGCTTATTATTATTCAGAAAGTGCCTGTTGCTCTTTGTTTAAGTAGCAATACTTTAATGACCATCAGGTAAGCTTGCCTGAGATTGTAAGATGCAAGTAAGCTTTAATAAGCATACTGTTAAAGAAATGCCAATGCTGAAAGCCTTTCTGTTGTTGCCATGCAGAGAATACTTACATCACTAGATAACGTATAAGCCTTGGGTATTGAAATGCATATGACAGTATTTGTAATAAAGGACAAGATTACATTATTTTAAGAAGCTCATCACATTTGTTGGAGACTTGCAGTCATTTTTACAGGCTTTACCTGTAAACTAAACATAATGCCAATCTGTTGTGTGTGGTCCACAACCTGTGCAGTAATCCTTTAAGCAGTGTATCTTGAGCTTGTTTCTTGTTTGCTTTTCATTTTTTACTTTGATCACGTTTTCCCCATGAAACAAGTAGATAGTTGTCAGGCAGCAGGTCTTTTTTGGATAAGAAACATTTTTACAAATGGGGGAATCACAGAGATTGCTACTTTCAGCATGTTACTTGGTACTTTAATAAAGCTGAATATAAACTATAATTAGAACTGCGGTGCAAGGAGACGTGGATTGAGTTGAGTGTTGTTTGTTTTTCTTACACTTGATTTTGACTGGCATTCCAGTAACGTATTTAAAAAGTAATTTATTTTTTCATGCCTCACAACCTTTTTGTTTCCAGCTAGATATTAAGTAAGCTGTCATGCAGCCAATGCACTGAAATATTTTTTTTCTACACTTCATTTTGTCTTGATTGGACTCTCATAATGACAGTTTGGCACCCAGTGCAGCATATTTAATTAAAGTTAATTTTTTTGTGGTTTTGAGCATAGCTCCTCCCCTTTCTAGTTGGCCGCACCCCTTCCCATTGACCCCATCCATTCAGCTGTCTCCTGCAGCCCCCACTTTGATGTGAAGTTACCAGCTGCCACTGTCTTTGGTATTGGCTACGTTTATTAGAAGAAGGTTGGATTCATACTGTCACAGGTGTTCTAGGGTTAGTTGGCAACATGGACAGTATCCCTTTTTGGTACTCCCACACCAAGTCTGACAACCCATAAAAAGGTCTTCAGCAGCTAATTATGTTTGCTGCTCTTTCCTTGCTAAATGGAATCAAAGATCTACTGTGTAGAAACATAACCATTCGTAGCCACACCTTCTTTACTGACTTGCTGACTGTCTAAATGTCATTTTACGATCACAGTCCTGATTATAGCCACTATCACTACTTCCTGAAACTGTTAAAACGGAATTATGAGAATATCTTGAAATTGCTGATTACTCCTGCCTGTGGCAGCTGCTCCCTTCACAACAATCTTCCTATGTCAGTGTCTATTGTAATGTATTTATTCTGTGCATTATGAAATGCTGATTTTTTTTTCTTTTTGCAGCTTTTTGTAGGTGTTTCTGTATTATTTATTTATTGACTAACTAATCGGCTTGGCAATTTATTTACCAAGATAGTCAGACTGTTCAAGAAGCCCTATTCAGGGATGGCCAAGGGTGGAAAGCTATAATATAGTAGTTACAATAATTTTTAATGCAGAAACAGAGGCTGCAACTAGGCTCTATGAGCATTTACACAAATGCATGGATCAGGCCATACCAAACAGAACCAAGAACCAAGAAAAAAGAACCAGAACCAGAAGGAAGTCCTTCTACATGGCACACCTCATCATAAAAGGGTTCTCATCCAGGAAAAAAAGAGGTCATTGTTCCCCGCTACTTTGTACTCATTAGACCCATTATAGAGTACAACGCCCCTTTTGGAATGTACCTCACAAGACATCTGCAGCAGCTGGAAAGGCCACAGAAGTACCTCACAAAGAGGATTACTGACCTCAAACAAATGCCCTACACTGATCGCCTCAAAAAACTCCAGCTTTACTCTGTAGCATATCGCCTACTCCGAGGTTATCTCTGCCTAACATACAAAGCTATGTCAAACCCAGAGCTGTTGGACATGCTGCACCTAAAGAAATCCCAATCCCGGCGAGCTACACGCTCTAGGGACCTAAACCTTGTCACCACAATAAACAGGACATGCTGGAGGGATAGATTCCTGTCCCAGAGACTTCCCATACTCTGGAACAGGCTTACCCATCTATGTCAAGCAAAGTTCTTCATTAGCACTCTTCAAGAAGAATCTTGATGAGTGGATGGGAAATAGAAAATACACCCCGGGGATCACTTCTGTGTCTCTGCACAACAGTGGCACAGGAAAATAACTTTCTTGGGAAGCGTAAGCTAGGGAAACTTGCTGGCTAGGCTTACGTAGGCCCTTGGGCCGATAGCCTAGTACCTACCTATGAACCTATAAGATCCTGTCCTCTAAAAAAAGGTAGCTAATCTGGTGGTCCCCTGCCATTAACAAACTCTACAACAGAAGAAAAAACTGTTGCAGAAAAGGTAAAAGTCCCAAGACTGAAAAAATTCCCTTTTAAGTCTCAGCAAAAAACTGAGATCTCTCATTAAATCCATCAAAGCTAGTTATGAAAACAAAATTGCAACAGATGCTAAAGATAACCAAAAGGCATTCTTTAGTTATATCAAGAACCTTCATAACAATACATAGGGGTGCTCTGAGCTACTGCACAACGGCACCACTTATACTGAACCAAAGGATATTGCTAATATCTTGGCTGACAGGTTTAGTGCAAATGTTACCCCCCCACCCCCTAAAGGGCCCATCCCAATAACCAAGGAATGCCAAATCCCTAATATCACAGCTGCACAGGCAGAAGCCGGACTATCCAAAGCCAAAAATACAGCTTCCATGGGACCTGATAATATACCTGTCTGTGTTCTACACGAATTACAAAGGGAAATGGCACTACACCTGAGTGCCTTGTTCAACCACAGCCTCACTTCAGGCTTTGTTCCCACCGAATGGCACACCACTACAGTCATTCCACTCCACAAAGGGGGAGTGATTACTGACCCTGGAAACTACCACCTCATCAGCCTGACGAGCCTTATCTGTATGGCCATGGAGCGCATCATTATGGACCTCATAAATAGGGATTAAGGGAACCTTCAAACCCTGGACTCCTCAAAGTTTGGGTTTGTAAAGGGTAGATCATGTCTGCTCAACTTGATAGACTTCTTCGAATCTGTCACCAGAGCGGTTGATTAAGACAAGGTAATCCAGACAGCCTACCTCAATCTGGCCAAGGCCTTCGACACAATGCCCCACTCACGGATCATTGACAGATTTAATAGCCTAGGCATTAACCCCTACATCATAAGATGGGTTGCTAACTGGCTCATGGACAGAACCCACAAGGTGAAAGTAGTGGACTCCAAATCCGAAACCGGGCAGTTATAAGTGGAGTCCCACAGGGATCTGTCCTGGGTGTTTGGTATCTACTTCTCTGAAGTTCAGGCCAACACCAAGGGGCTCTGGCTAACCAGATTTGCAGATGACTGCAAACTGGGAGCTATTATTGATTCTCATCTGATGTAGACATCCTACAAAAAGGCCTGACAGACACCAACTGGTGCCAGAACCACGGTCTTAAGCTCAATGCTAAAAAGTGCATCATTATCTCCTTCAGGAAAACCACGGTGCCCACAAACTACCACATCGATGGTAGCCCTCTCAACTCCCAAGGAGTGATAAGAGATCTAGGGACACAGGTAGATAGCAACCTCTCTTTTGACAACCATGTTGCCACGGTAGTTAGAAAGTCCTTCAATGTGGCACACCTCATTACAAAAGGTTTTTCATCCAGGCAGAAAGAAGTCATAATTTATTTATTTATTTATTTATTTTATTTATTTAAATTTGTTGACCGGGAGTGTCCGACTGGACATGGGTCCATTTTCAGTGGAGGCCCGGGGAGAAAAGCTCCGCAGTAAAATAAACAGAAGTAGTTACATTGGATTACATAGAGATTAACAATTTAACATAGAAATTACTTACAACATATTTACAGATGAAGAACATAGTACATCAGTAGACAACTAGAACCTTTATCTGTGAAGTACATAACAGGCATTAACAAATGTAACAATGAGAAGTTCCTGCTGTATAATAAGTACTAGGCTTATGAGCATCTGAGCTTGCTATCATCAAGGTAGTTAGTGGAGGTGAAAGAAAGGTAGTAGTTGGATGGGGTGGATGATATTAGAGTGGGAGTTGCAAGGGCATAGCCAGCATGTTTTTAGGTGCTTTTAATAAAGTTTTGAAGTTGGTGCATGATGGTACAGAGGTAATTGTGGGTGGGAGTGAGTTCCATAATTTGGCTATGGCTAAGAGAATAGTGCTTCACCAGCAGAGTTATTGGCTTTAGTGATCTGCAAGTGATTTTTGTTGCTGGATCTTAGTGGTCTGGTGGTGCGATAGGGTTGGAGTAGATTCTGGAGGGATGGGACATTTAGTAGATGGTTTACTAGTTTGTGGGCGAGTGAGAGTTGATACCACTGAAGGAGGTGAGGGAGTTCAAGCCAGCCCAGTTCAGCAAGTGTGAGACAGTGGTGTCTACGGTAGGATGCCCTGTGGCAATTTGGCGATTTTGTTGTAGCAGGTCTCTAGCTTGTTTAGATCACATTGCCTTAGGTTGGTATATACTGGAGAGGCATAAAGTAGGGTGGAGATAAGGTGGGAATTTGCTATTGAAATCTTTGCTGCTTTGGTGGGAAATTGTTTATTTCTATATAATACTCCTAGTTTTTTGTGGACTTTTTTTATGGTCATGGATATGTGAATGTCAAATTTTAGTTTATTGTCTATTTCCACTCCTAGCAATTTGGTATGTTCAGTTGGGTATATAGTGGTGTTGTCTTTTGCTGTGATTTTAAAGTGAGAGCTGTTTTGAGTATGTTTGGTGGGTTGGAAGATGAGTAGTTTAGTTTTGTTTGGGTTGAGTATTAATTGGGCATCGGATAACCATGTTTCAACAGAGGAAAAGGCTTCCTGTGTGACTTTTGCAGTTTGGGTAGGGACTGGGCTGAGCAGATGATGGTTGAGTCATCTGCGATTGGATGAGTGTGCCATGTTTGGTGGCAGAGGCTAGATTATTGGTGTAAACAGAGAAAAGTAGGGGTCCAAGGATGGATCCTTGGGGAACCCCTAAGGAGACAGGTAGTTGGGGAGATATGTCATTCTGCCATACAACGGATTGTTGGCGGTCAGACAGGTAACTCTGAAACCAGTTGGTGACTGATTGTGAGAAGGATAGGTTATTGAGGACAGAGATAAGTTGTTTGTGTGGGACCATGTCAAATGCTTTAGATAGGTCTAGGAAAGTAGCAGAGGAGAGATAGCTATTGTTTTTATGCTGAAGGATAGTGTTAGTAAAGGAGAGTAAGGCAGTGGTGGTGCTATGGTTTGGTCGGAAACCATGCTGAGTACTGGAAAGGAGGTTGTTAGTAAGGAGGTAGTGAGAGACCTGACAGTGTATGCATCTCTCTAGTATTTTGGAGACTGGAGAGAGAATAGCTATGGGGCGGTAATTGGTTAGTTCTGTAGAGGGTCCGCCTTTGTGGAGGGGAATTATATGTGAGACTTTCCACAATGTGGGAACGTAACTTTCTGACAGAGATCGGTTAATCAAGATGGATACTGGGTAGGCCAGAGCATCAGCTGCGATTTGTAGGTATTCACTTGGGAGGTTGTCTGCTGCTAATTTGGTGGGTTTAAGTTTAGTTAAGAGTTTTTATGTTGGAGGTAGGTACAGGGGAAAAGAGAAGGCAGTGGGGAGATTACTAGTTGAAGGTGTGGGTTGGAGGGGAGGAGGGTTGTGTTGTTTAGCTAGTGATAGTATGGTTTGGGTGAAGTGTGTGTTGAATGAGGTAGCAATATTTTCTGAGGAGTGAGGGATGTTAGGAGGAGGGGTACTGACTTTACCTGGGTGGAGGATGGGGTTTATGGAGGACCAGAATTGTTTGGGGCTGTGTTGTGAGGAGTCTAGGGCAGACTGGTAGTATTGGAATTTGTCCCGTTTTATTTTTGACTCTATTGCGTAGTTCTAGGAATTTCTGTCTAGCTGCGGGGGTTTTGGTTTTGCGCCAGTGCTCCCAGGCTTTATCCCTGTTTTTCATTTCTGACTTAGTGGTTTTCTGTAGCCATTGGGAGGGTTGTGCTTTGGTTCTGGAAAAATCTTATGGGGGCATGGTAATTAAGGATGTTCAGGAAGGTAGTATTAAAAAATTCAACTGCGTCATCTAGACTGAGGTACTTTAGAGCATGCCAGTTACATTCTTTGAGGGATGAGATGAATGTGAGTGGGTTAAAGTTTATTTTTTTTACGTATTTGACAATAGATGACAGGTTTAGCTTGGTACAGGTATTTTTTGAGTAGGAATGTTGGGGAGTGATCACTGAGGCTATCTGATAAGCAGCCTGTTATATATGACTGGGGGTTCTTACTGACTAGTATCCAATCCAGGGTAGTGTGCTTGCTGGAGTTTTTATTTATCCTTGTTGGTGACTGGACTAGTTGGGTGAAGCCATGAAGGTGTACATGATGGGTTGGATTGTTGCCAGAACAGGATTTCCAGTCAATATTGAAATCACCTAAGATGATAGTTTCTTGGGGGAGATGGTGGGTAGACCAGCTGAGGAGGTTTTCTAGTGGAGGGATGTTTTGGCCAGGTGGGAAGTAGCATCCAATTATGTTGATGGTTTTGTTTTGGTTAATTTTGAGGTTGGTATATATTATTTCTTCATTGCCTATTTGTGGAGCTGATGATTTTATGATCTGGATGTTTAGATGCTGTTTAAATATTATAGCTACACCACCTCCTTTTTTGTTTAGCCGGTCTACTCTTAGTATGCCGTAACCTGGAGGGAGTATTTGCTCACTGGTAATTTGAGGTTTTAGCCAGGTTTCTGTCAGGATGACTATATCTGGGGAGTATAAGTCTATGGTGGCATGGAGTTCATGGACTTTGTTGGATATACTTCTAATATTTAGGCTTAGTAGAAGGAAGTCACTTGGCTTTCTATTGGCTGTAATATGGGAGAAGTTGTGGTTTCTAGTCTGATTATGAGGATTGAGGATGGAGATGGTAGGGCCAGGGTTGGGGTGGATGTCTCCACTTAGGGCTAGTTTTGATATGCATGAGATGATTAGTTTTCTCAGTTTTTGAATGTGTTTGTTTATAAGGGAAACTTTATGATTGTGCTCTGTGGTAATATGTATGGTGGGAGGGTTACTATGTTAAGTTGTAGGGATGCTTTACGTTTGAGTAATATAGTTGGTAGAATATGTGGGGGGTGCATAGGGATGGTTCTTGAGCTGGTGGGAGGGGAGCTGAGTATGGGTGAGACATGGGTGGTGGTGTGAGTAGTAGTACAGTGGTAGTGGTTGAGTGGGGGAGTGATGGAGCTTTGGTAGGATGTAAGATATGCAAGGAGAGTGCATGCAGTGAGCAAAGGAAAGGTATGCCTGTACATGTCAGTTGAGGAGGTGTGATAGTAGAGGGAATATGGAGGAGGTAGTGTTGGGTTAGCGCTGTGGTTGGCTATTGGAAAGATGGGAGGGGTTTGAGTGCAATAAAGGTGGGACCACTGGGGTTGGAGGGAATAGGGGGCAGGGTGGGGACCCTGTTAGGTTCTTGTATGACGGGATGGAAACAATCACAAAGCAAGACAAGTATGTGTTAAGAAACAATCACAATTGACCAAGGACTGCTCTGAAACTGTAAGTCTTTTCTCAATTTCTCAGGTGGAAAACCAGGATAACCTTGTATCAGTATGCTACTGTGGTCATAGTTTAAATTAACAAACACACAGTATTGATCAGTTATGGATACTATTTGCTAACAGAAGGGAATAAGAGAAAGTGGAAGATGTGTGTGGTGGTGGGGGGGCTGCTTACGGCCAAAGCACAGTGCTCTCCAGGGGAAAATGAAGATTGGCTCAAACAGGTAGACACATACTCAAAGTTAACTGTAGCTGTTTGCAAACAGTTCAGACCCGGACTGCACTTTTCTTATAGGAATGTTAAAGGTGGTACCACAGTTGAATACTTAAGAGTGGTGTTAGGTCTAGAAAAGAAGTGTACAGAGAGGAGTAAGCACTTTTGAGATGGTAAATACATATTATAAAGATTATAAAAAACACACTGAGCAAATGGCTACCACATGCATGACAATGTCCTGAACAACTACTTAGTATATGCAGATACTGAGCCAATTGGAAGAACATTAGAAAACAAAAACCCAGACAGTTATGCAGCCACAGAAAAAAATATAGCGAGCAGCAATCTGTCGTGGTTCTCTAATGTGATTCTATCCACCAGTAACAGCACAAACGTACAGAAATAATTTAGACACTAGTATGAGCGGTCTACACACAACACAATTACATGAATAACATTAGTGAACAAGGTGCAGCTATGCAAATAGACCATACATACTATTATACTAGAAACAACTTGGTGCATGCCATAGTAACATCAATAATAAAGCATAAAACATATTAGATGTCTAACACAATTCAACATAAACATATACAGTTGTAAAATGTCTAATACAATTCAACATAAATAGGCATTTACAGTTGTAAAACACTTAGTGGAAAGACACTGAGCCTTCATGGGGCCTGTAGCAGAGTGGATTGTAGTTTTACAAATGGTGCCTGCCACAGGTAATATTTATTAACTCTGGGATTGTCTTAAGGTAATAAACAGGAAGGGAGGGAGAACAAAGGTGTGAGCAGGCAGTTCTTTGTACTGCTGCTAATGAGCCAAAGCAAGACAAGTATGTGTTAAGAAACAATCACAATTGACCAAGGACTGCTCTGAAACTGTAAGTCTTTTCTCAATTTCTCAGGTGGAAAACCAGGATAACCTTGTATCAGTAGGCTACTGTGGTCATAGTTTAAATTAACAAACACACAGTATTGATCAGTTATGGATACTATTTGCTAACAGAAGGGAATAAGAGAAAGTGGAAGGTGTGTGGTGGTGGTGGGGGGGGGCTGCTTACAGCCAAAGCACAGTGCTCTCCAGGGGAAAATGAAGACTGGCTCAAACAGGTAGACACATACTCAAAGTTAACTGTAGCTGTTTGCAGACAGTTCAGACCCGGACTGCACTTTTCTTATAGGAATGTTAAAGGTGGTACTGCAGTTGAATACTTAAGAGTGGTGTTAGGTTCAAAGTTAACTGTAGCTGTTTGCAGACAGTTCAGACCCGACTGCTTTTCTTATAGGAATGTTAAAGGTGGTACCGCAGTTGAATACTTAAGAGTGGTGTTAGGTTCAAAGTTAACTGTAGCTGTTTGCAGACAGTTCAGACCCGACTGCTTTTCTTATAGGAATGTTAAAGGTGGTACTGCAGTTGAATACTTAAGAGTGGTGTTAGGTTCAAAGTTAACTGTAGCTGTTTGCAGACAGTTCAGACCCGGACTGTGCTTTTCTTATAGGAATGTTAAAGGTGGTACCGCAGTTGAATACTTAAGAGTGGTGTTAGGTTGGAGAGACACTGAGCCTTCATGGGGCCTGTAGCAGAGTGGATTGTAGTTTTACAATAGATTTATAATCCCTCTCTATTCATCCCTCATTAGACCCATTATAGAGTAAAATGCCCCATTTGGCATTTAACTCAGTAGACACCTACAACAACTGGAGAGGCCACAAAAATTCCTCACAAAGAGGATCCTAGGACTCAAACACATGCCCTATACAGAGAGACTCAAAAAACTCCAGCTATACTCCATCTCACATCGCCTACTTACAGGAGATCTTTAATTGGCATACAAAGCCATGACTGACCCAGTGTTGCTAGACATGCTTCATCTGAAAAAGTCTCAATCCCTCTGCACCACACACTCCAAAGACCTCAACCTCATCACCACAATAAACAGAACCTGCTGGAGGGCCAGGTTCATAACCCAGAGACTTCCCATACTCTGGAATAAACTCCCCATTCAAGTCAAGCAGGGCACTTCTCTAGCCCTCTTCAAGAAAAATCTTGACGAGTGGATGGGTAACAGGAAATTCACCCTGGGGATTATTTCAACAGCCTTGCTCAATAGGGGCACAAGGAACTAACATCTGGCAACAGGACGACTGGGAATATTCTTGGGCTAGGTTTATGTTGGCTCCAGGGCCATTAGCCTAGTACTGACCTATGAACATGTGAATCAATATAATACTAACAGAGTATGATACTTACAAATACATTGTCAAAATAAAATCACCATGTGGTACAGAAAAAATATGTAAAGACAAAAATGGGAGAATGTATTAGTAACAGTAGAAGGGTAGAAGATTGGAAAGGTTAATGATAGGGCAGTGGTAGTATAGATGTAGGAAAGATATACGTTATACAGCTGGAATACATGCTTTATTTACAACTAGGACATTTATGATGCACATACACCATTGTGCATTATAAGAAAATGTTTATACTAAAGGTAGGGCCTGTATTAATTTAAAATAATTTTTTTTCCTTTGGGGCGGAGGGTGGCAGAGTCTTCCTTTGTTAATGGGTTTACTCTTTTTTTTTTAATTATTATTATTCATCAGTTACTTCTGGGTTTTAATGTATTTGTTAATTGGAATAGTCAGTTCTTTCCTCTGTGGACTTCAATTTCTTTTTGGCTTCAGGATCATTCCGGCTACCATTTCTGCATGACCTTCTTGGCAGATTATGAGTTATTTTAATATTTTTGCTGTTTTCATTGTTTATATACTTGTGTTGCACTGCTTTTTTACTGCATTTATTTATTTTTGTTAGGGACTGTCTATGTAGATTGTCTTATGTTTTACAGCCTCCCCGTACCACCTTAGTAATGCATGCTAACCCTAACTCTGCCCCGAACACTAACCTTACACCTTACCTTATAAAAATCATTCGAGTACCACCACCCCAAAAGACATACTCAGATACACAAACATACATACCCAACCAACACTACATCTATCTCCTTACCTAATTCTTGACCTTAACCCTAAAATACACACACTCTCACATGCAAACATACATCTGTCCCCTCAGCTTACCCTGAACCTAACCCTAACATTCAAACACACACATATAAACACTCACCCCCCCTCCCACCCAAACCCCACTTACCTGTCTTGACGAAATATAACTTTGGGATTTCAGACATTCTACTGTCCAAATGTTTGATGATCTAATTCTCCTCTAAATTTTGCCGACCAAATGCACAGGGGAACTATATATATATATATATATATATATATATATATATATATATATATATATATATATATATATATATATATATATGGTTCCCATTCAGAAGCCTGAAACATCATAAGCCTGAAAATCAAAATCCTGAAACCAAAAGCCTGAAAATTCAGAATCCTGAAAACTCAAAATCCTGAAAGACCAAAATCCTGAAAGACCAAAATCCTGAAACTCAAAATCCTGAAAACACAAAATAGACATACTGATGTCATTGTGGCTTTGCTATTGTTAGCCCTGTGGTGTTTGGTCATGCGTTGGGGGCAGGTAAGTGTGCGGTTGGTTTTATTTTAGGTTAGGGCGGTTTAAGTGAGTTAGGGTTAGGCAGGTTAGGCATGTATGCAATAGTGACAAATATTGGGGTTAGTGTTTAAGTGAGTTAGGTTTAGGCTGGTCAGGTGAGTGTGCTGATAGTGACGGACCTTAGGGTTAGGGTTAGGTCAGGGTCAGTTGGTAGATATTAGTGTCTTTATAGTGACATATTAGCATTATTTGTGTTTTCAGGATTTTGAGTTTCAGGATTTTGGTCTTTCAGGATTTTGGGCTTTCAGGATTTTGAGTTTTCAGGATTCTGAATTTTCAGGCTTTTGGTTTCAGGATTTTGATTTTCAGGCTTATGATGTTTCAGGCTTCTGAATGGGAACCATATATATATATATATATATATATATATATATATATATATATATATATATATATATATATTTTTTTTTTTAACATATATTAAACACACACACACACACACACACAGAGCCAAGCTTGTTTATGTTAACTGTAGCAGCTTAATTGAGTATTTACTGTTGTCATGGTTATGTAACAGCAGGGTAGGTATACTTAAGTTAGGGGGCAGGGACACTGATTTTCGGTTTTCAAAAGAATGAAATTCCTTTTTCTTGAGATAAAATACAGCAATTATACCCTTAATTTTTAAATGTAATTGTTGGACGTTATGGCAATCTTATTTATATTTTTTGTGCCATCTATATACATACATACATATATATATATATATATATATATATATATATATAAAATTAAATCATATTCTTGGTACGAACACTCAATAATGCAAGATGGCAATATTATAAATAATAAATATGAACAGAAATACATGTTGTAGTGAATTAGTTTTCTGGCCTAAAATGCCAAATTCCATGAAAATACTGCATTCATTCAATTCTCAAACAGTTCAGACTCATGTTTTACTTGTTTTTTTTAACATTTGTTTACCGGGAAAGTCCGACTGGGACACATTTTCAGAGGAGACTCAGAGAGAAACGCTCCAGAGTAACAAAATCGTTGTGGTTGAAGATACTGCATCTTTAGGTCTACAACAGGGATTAAGAAGTGCAATTGACAGATGAGATGGTGGAGAAAAGACTAGTCCTTGTTAAGAAAACACAACTGTGTTTTAATATATTCTGCGAGTTTCTTCTGAAAAGGGAATGTTCTTTAATCTCTCTCTGTGTTTTGAGTATGCATTCTAGTGCGCAATATGTTCTGTATTTGATCACATGTGCTCAATGAACGTTCACTTTGACACTTATTTACAGACACATACATACACGCATATCTATATGTCTCTCTCTTTTACATATATATATATATATATATATATAGAGAGAGAGAGAGAGAGAGTCATACATATACCTACCTACCTACACACACACACACACACACACACACACACACACACACACACACACACACACACAAAGTAGTCTGACCACATCACTTTTCAGTGAAATCCCATCTGACAAACCTAAGAGAATCAGAATTTGGCTGAAACTTTTTTTATTTTTATTTATTTATTTTTTTTGCAACCATACAACTAATCATAATATTTAATGGGGGTACGGTCCATAAAAACATCTCTAAAATATGTGGGCTCTACTCCTCATGTAAAAAACTTTACAAGTTGGCTATTGGCATATGGTCATGATGTCAACCAATACCACCTGAGTAGGACTAAGTGGCTGACAGGCAGCTTTGCCTTCCTCGGTGGGAGGACAGAAAAGTCACTTACTGTTTTGATGTTGCCTGGAAAGGGGTCATTCTACTGGCAACTGTGCACATTAAGGTACTGCCCCTAAACAGCAAGGGAATGAGAAAAGGACTGAGCCAAACAGAGAGCAAATATAAGAAAGAAATAATAGTGACAGAGCTGCATAAAACTTTGAGAGTATTGATTCCAGTAGCTGGACTCATCCGGTTGGGTTTCACTTAAAAGTGACTTCATCACATACAGCACAGCCACATACGTACAAATGTACAGTTCAGATTAGCTAATTTGACCACAATGTTTTGGGAGGTAAGACAAAACTGGAGTATCTGGAAGACATTCATAAAGACAGGGCAAGAACATGCAAATTCTATAAGAACAGTAACAAGAAGTCAGAAAGGATCTTCAGACTGTGGAGCTGTGAAGCATAAACCTTAAACAATGAGCCACAACAGAAACATGGAATGAGAGCTAATGCTTTTAGCTTGTGGTAAGGAGATGAGACAAGGGCACCAAGAACTCATTTGTAGGCTGTCCTCATTGTACTTCCTGAAAGTGTCAGTTATGAAGGAGGAAGGACATCAAGTAGCTTGGGACCTGGGGAAATGAGGAGGGGAGGAGTGGACCATGCACAGAAGGTTAAGTATAGCCACTAAACAGATGCAAGATCAAAAAGAAGTCCCTCTTTAAAATAAAACTAATAAATAAATCCAACAGGAAGAAAGAGTGCCTCCCAGCTCATGTTATAAGCAAGGATTATGTCAGTAACAATGCTGCTGGCACTAAACACAAGTCCAGGCAGTGCTTTACGATTATCAGAAAGTACTGCCAGTGTGGAGTAAAGCTATCTGTTATGTGAAGTCCCAACTACCTTCAGTGAAGACCTGTGACAAACAGAAGTGTGATCACTGAGTAACCATGTCAGCAAAAGTATAGCAAATTACCTGTAATGCCAGCTGGCAGTATTCAGAAGATGAAGAATGAAGTCCTACATGTGTTTGTCTCCTCCTGGCAGGATTACTGCAAGTTTTGCACCTGGGGCTACCAGATGTGGAAAATGAATGCCTACAGCTGTTGGAAAACTCCACAGAATGGTTATTTATTGGGCTATTAAGATGCCAGTATAATACATGGGTTCTGCAGTGCCTATACCGTCTGCCTGTTAAGGTAGTCTATCTTGTCCTATATGACTTCGGTCTTCCTCTGCCTGTTCATATGTGTATAGTATGGCTAATACCTACTGGGGCCTTTATAAGCCTAGCCATGCAACCCAAATGTAGCCCATGTTATTGTGCCTTAGAGGTTTTTTAAGGGGTGTGTATGTTAGCTATGGCATCACTTAATGGCTACCTCTGTCCATCAGAGACATAGGTGTCATACCATGGGTGATTTTCCAATTTCTTATCCACTGGTTCAGGTTGTGCTTGAATATGGTTAGGGAAGAGCTCTACTTCACATGGATGAGAAACCTATTCCAAATAATGGGGATTTTCAGAGCTATATACCTGTCCTGCTAACATGTCCTACTTAAGCTGCAAACAAAGTTTAAATACTTAGATTTAGTATTTCTGGTGCTGTTTGTTTTGTGGATATGCAACAGGTCAATCAGAGCGGGATCCAAGGATGCCTTGTAGACCAGGCATAAACCACCTCTAAGCAGTCTGAAGGGACTTTGCATTTGCTTCCTGTATTCTTTTTGTGAGGAACCTCTGTGAACGTTCCAGTTGTTGCAGGTGCCTGGTCAAGTACATACCAAAAGAGACACTATATGCAATAATGGGTCAGATGATGGCTGATTACAGTGGCACAGTGACTTTCCTGAACCTAGATGCCATGCCCTTACTTACAAATTGAGTGACATAAAATAATTTTCTTTACATCTTAGACACATGTTGGTCGAAAAGGTAGTTTACTATCTACATGACATCCACAAATCCCTGACTACTGTGTCTACTTTTTGGGGTGTTTTATCAATGAGATAGTTTGCCTGGGTGACAGACTTCCCAAAGGTACTATTATTCATTTCTTGGCATTGAGTTTTAAGCTGTCACTTTGGAACCAGTCATTTGTCTGTGTTAGATCTTCCTGTAAGATGTTAGTATCTTGGGTGGGGATTCTATGATTGTTCCTAGCTTGCAGTCATCTGCAAACTTGGTAAGCCACAGGCCCTTGACATTGGTCTTCACTTCTGAAAAATGGATGACAAACATGAGCGGACCCAGCACAGAGCCCTGGGGAACTTCACTAGTGACTGGCCTTTTTGTAGAGGTGGTCTCTTCAATCCTAACTTCCTGGCTCCTGCCTGTGAGCCAGCTGGCTATCCAGCAAATTCCATTGGGGTTTATGCCTAATTATATTAGTTTGTTTACAATGTCAGAGTGTGGTACTGTATCAAATGTCTTAGCTAGGTCAAGATAGTCAGTATACACTGTTTTGCCCTCATCCATTGCCTTGTGACTGTCTCAAAAAAGTCCACCAGGTTCAGAAGGCATGACCTGCCTTTGACAAAACCAAACTGGGTTGGGTCCAGTGTATGAAGGTTTCCAGTGTCATTGTTAATCATTTCCATGATTTGGTTTTGCATATGAGACTAGTCAGGCTAATGGTTCTGTAGTTCTCGGGAGCCAGTGATGGCCTGCCCATTTGAGTGGCACAAAGCCTGTGCAGAAGCTATTGTTGAAGTGTGACTCCAGTGGCACTGATAGGTCACATTTTAGGCTACTTACGAGGCTTCCTGGAATATTATCATGGCCCACTGGAGATGTATTCCTGGCCTTAGAAAGTGCATCGAAGACCTTTTCCCTATTGACAGTTGGAGTGGTTATGTTAGGAAGTATTTCCTGGGGAGGGTTGAGGGTAAGAGGTGGGTAAAGTTGGAACTGAATTTTCAGACAGAAGATCTGCTATATCTCTCAGTACTGTGAGTGTGGCTACATTTACCAACAGTTCAGCACACTGTTGTGTACTGCATTTGAGGTTTCACACAAAGCTAAAGAAGACTTTATGGTTGTCCTTGGCCTGGACACTATATTTACCTTAAAATTTGGTTTGTTTGATATAATTAGTCCTTTTAGTTGTCTATTCAGTTTGATGAGAGAGTTGTTACCTTTTTTTATTGTTAACACTTCTTAATTTTAGGGGGCTTTTTCTTTAGTTATACAACCTGTTACATTTTGGATTCCACCAGGGTGGTTTGCCTTCTGAAACCGTTTTGGGTTTATCTGTGGTAGGCAGAGCAGCCTGTATGCAATCACTGACATGGTTGTACAGAGCTTCTGTAAATAATTCTGCATAGGCTGCTGTGTTGTCTGGGTTTGGAGGGGCTTAAAACATAACACGTTATCTCTTAATAAAAGGTAGTTTGCCTTGGAGTAGTTTCTAGCTGTTACAGGTTTACTGGGGTTACAAAAAAAGATTCTAATTTCAAAGGAGACTGCTTTGTGATCTCACCTTAGAGGACACAACAGTGGGGAGAGTGCAGTGTTCCCCCATATTTGTGTGTAGTAGGTGCAATAATATTTGCACTTCTAGTATAAGTACACACTAACTGGCCCAGGGTGTTTGTATTTACAAAGCCTAGGAATCTCTGTGCCTGTAAAATCGGGGTCATGTAGGATTCCCAGTTTATACAGGGATAATTAAAGTCCTCCATGAGTATGGTATTTGGTTGAATGGGGAGTGTCTCCAATAGGCCTAAATTTTAGCTATGGGTTTCATGGTACATAGAGGGTGACCAATAGCTTGCTAGGATATGTTACAGGACTTGCTCTATGATAATCCAGATGTGGGGGACCTCCAGTGCATCATTCTGTTTAACCAACCTGGAGGTATGGTGGTGGTTGTTGATGTATATTGAGGCACTTCCATTTTATTCTCTGTCTGTGCAGTTGCTGGTCTAAATGTGAGGAAGGCACTGAAGCCCTGAACTGCCAGGATACTCTATGCAGCTTTAAACCATGTCTCATGCTGGATCTTATGTCCTGGTACCAACTGACTTTAGTCCTGTGCTCAGTTTGGCTTCAGACACTTTATTTTGCTCACCTTGAAACCTCTGGAATTTGCGCTTTTGTTTACCAGGGTCCTTACCTTTGGAATCTGTTAACTGGTTAGCCGAGGGAGTCTCCAAATCTGGCCAGCTTTGAATGCTCCTTAAATATATTGGATCCATCTCAGAGTTAAGTGTGCTGTAGCAGACATCATAGGTACTGTTTGTATGTGGACTTTACTGTTTTTTTTTTTACATGATTTAATAAATTTATCTCATCTTAATTTATGACTCATTGATATTTACTGTTTCTTTTGCCTTTTTATAATTTATGGTTCCTTTATTTTCTACATGATTGGTTTCAGGCATTTTAATAAAAATGCATTGAAGAGCTGCAGTAGCAATTCTCTTCCAGAAGCAGAACAGGAAAGAAATTAGTGATCAGGCGATCTTTTGTGGCAGCCAGAAGAAAGGCAACCCACAATGAAGTGATGGGGAGACAGTACAGTGTTATCTCTGTGCTCTTAGTGTTTTCTCCTCCAGGTAGGATGACTGCTTCTCTCTGCAGCTTTGCCACAGATAACAAAGTATCTTCATGTATCTGACTCAGGTCCCCTAGGGATAAGCTACTGTCCACTGGAAACAGGAGTGCCATGTGTATGCTAAAAACAGAGTCCACAGAGATGAGGAATGAAGTTATTTTCAGCTTGCTATTTTATATTATTTGAAACAAGTTTTTCATTACCAATGCAAAAACAATATGTAAATAAATTGAAGCAGCTAGGAGAAATGTAATAGCAATGCATTCTCCGTGGGGCAGGATTTAGGCACTACAGGTTAGGTCACAGTGCTAATTTAATTAACTAGAAACTAAAGGTTCATGCCTTGTTAAGTCTGAATGTTGAATTTGATTTTGAGAAAGCAACTGAATTTGCAAGTAACTATTTCATGTATCTATAGAAATGAACCAAAATAAAGCCACCATAACTGAAACAAATACATCTTAACCCATCTTAACCAGAATATCCAATTAACCTAGAGTGGGAAAATGATAAAACACTGATCATGGATGGAGGGTCAAGGAGTGATGTACACTGACCTGTTGTTCTGACCCATTCCACTGGTACATTTCAGCTGAGACTGTTCCACTTAAGACTCTCCTTGTGCAAAGTTATGAAATCCATGCCTGAATTCTGAAACTCTGGACTCTTACTCAGACCTGTGTTCAAGAGTTTGGAGCAATATGAATAAGTTTTTACCTTTTTCCAATGTGAAGCCAGTCACTCCTAGAGCAGTGACTTGTGAAAATCACTTTTTGAAATCATCAAGCAAGTGTACTGCTTGCAACATTTTGCACAAAGGAAGCAAGTTGTGTCATACACCTTGTTTTCTCACTTTTTTAATATATTTTTTAAGTTACCTTCAATTTTGCAGTCAAATCTTGCAGCACTGCCTTCTACCACTTCAACATCACGGATGGTTTTGGTGAAAAATGGCTTCAAAGGCTGCCTCTCCTCAGCAACAGCTTCGAGGAAAGCCTCAGAGACTTCTTCTGAAACTAAAAAAGAAACCATAATTGGCTTGGATGAGTAAACTGTGTTTCAACTACTGTGTTAACAATGGTCTACAAAAATACAGCAAAAAACAAGATTGTTCATGTACATAGTGTATTTTGTATCCAATGTACCCCAAAGTACTTTGCAATAATTAAGACAGAGAAACCTGGATGTTAGTCTGTTTAAGGATTATAGGGCTTTTCTGTGAGAGTAACTAAGTAAAGATAAATGATAAATTTCTTTCTATATGTTCGGGGAATGCAAAGATAACCATATACATTTCTCTTACTTTGCAGGCATACAAACGGGAGAGGGATGTAAAAATCAGAGTCAGTAGGCTAGAAACAATAACCCTAACTTAGTAACCCAATATAATGGAAACAGTATCAGTTTGTAGATAGGGGTTAACAGCTCCAACCAGTCGTTTAATCTTACCTTGTAATATTACCAGGGATCCTACTTTTTCTCCACTTTTGTCATTTTTTTGAAACAACTAATTTGTTGATTCTTCTCCAACTAACCTTCAAACAATTTTTCCATGTGTCTGCAACTCTTTCTCTGAAGACATTCTTGGTCATGCCACCCCTTATTATAACTATTTCCAGTCCCATACTGTGCCCATTTAGCTCACAAACATATATGTGTGTGATATATATATATATATATATATATATATATATATACACACACACACACACACACACACACACACACACACACACACACACACACACACACACACACACACACACACACACAGTGGATATAAAATGTGTACACCCCTGTTAAAATGCCAGGTTTTTGTGATATAAAAAATGAGACCACAATAAATCATTTCAAAATTTTTCCCACTTTTAATGTGACCTATACCAGGGTGGGCAGTGGTTAGCATTGCCACCTCACAGCAAGAGGTTCTCCGGTTCGAGCTGGGGTGCCTTCTGTGCGGAGTCTGCATGTCCTCCCTGTGGTCACGTGGGTTTCCTCTGGGTGCTCCGGTTTCTTCCCACATCCCAAAGACATGTTGTAGGTTGATTGGACACTCTAAATTGGCCCTAGGCGTGCGCGTGTGTGTGCCTTCTGTGGAAGGTTGGGCACCGGGCTGGCAACTTGATACCGTAAAACTCTACTGCCAGTCATGAGCAGACAGGTGATCTGCTGTGGCGACCCCTAACCGGGAAAAGCCGAAAGGAGAAGAAGAATGTGACCTATAACCTGTACAGTTCAGTTGAAAAACAAACAAATCTGTTTGGGGAAAAAATATAAAAAAATAAAAAATGTACAATAAGCTGGTTGCATAAGTGTGCACACCCTTAAACTAATTTGAAGCACCTTTTTGCTTTAATTATAGCATTCAGTCTTCTTGGGTAGGAGTCTACATTTTTTATTTTTTATATTTTTTCTCCTAACAGATTTGTTTGTTTTTCAATTGAATTGTACAGGTTACAGGTCACATTAAAGGTGGGAAAAGTTTTAAAATGATTTATTGTGGTCTCATTTTTATATGACAAAAACATGGCATTTTAACAGGGGTGTGTACACTTTTTATATCCACTGTATACGCATATCTCTCTCTCTCTCTCTCTATATATATATATATATATAAATATATATATATAAAATCTGTATGTGTGTGGATGTCATTTCGTCTTAAACTCAGCTTATATAAACACAACTTATTGAAACTCATTTCATCTAAACTAGCAAAACTAAAAAAAAAAACATATGATTTTTTGCAGGGGGCCAAGTCCCCCTACACCCCCCATGTGGCAGGCTTTGCTCCCCACACTTCCTAACTTATATACATAACAACTCCACAGTTGCACTATAGTGAAAGAAAGGAAAAAACATTAAGTGCACTACTAGGCCACACCATCCCGCACACTGTAATACTGCAAACTGCAACATTAACTGTATACATCCATCCATCATTAAGAAAAGTTATACCAGTAATCAAAAATTATTTTACAATGCACAAAAGCACTTATTCTGGGTTTTTTTTTTTTTTTTGCGTGTTTAGATAAGGTGAATTTTAGATGAAATTATACAAACCTCATACATTTTAGAAATATTTATATATATATATATATATATATATATATATATATATATATACATACATACATAAAATATAGCTCAGGTTGGTGTGATATATGCGAGTGTTTGTGTGTTTAAGGTTAAGCTATGGATTAGGTAAGGGGATATATTTATAGTTTTGTATGTCTGGTTTTGTATGCATTTTGTGTCCTTTTATCTTATGAAATGATACTGTTAGGCAAAGTTTTTTTTAGTAACAATGTGTAGGGTCGGGATTAAGGGTAGGATTAGAGATGGTGACTGTGGAGCAACTCTGCCTACCTTATGAATGTGTGCTAATCCTAACTCAACATATGCTACTAAAACCCCTTTCCCTAACAGTACCACTATTCAGATAATTCTTGCTCTCCATTTTCTAGCTGGGGTTTACTGATTAAGGGTTCTATATATTCTTTTACCTGACCCTTACTCTAACCCTAACCAGTGAACACTCTCTAATTCATTTTCCTGTACACAGTTACTTAGGTACACTATATAAACCTTTAATTCTAAACATGACATATTAGAATGGTCCAAAAACAGCATGTTTTGGAAGATGAGATGAAACCAATGTATCCAAAGAAATACCATACATACATGGCAAAACATATGAATTCCATACAAAGACTGCCTGGAATACAGGAATGAATAGCTCTCAAGTGTCCTTAATTTTCAGGGGCATCCCTGACCTTGGCTCAAGTTTGTGCTCTGTTCCTCCCAGAAATTATGATTTTGTGACAGACCAATGATGTTTATAGAGAGTAAGTAAACAGCGTCAAACAATACAGTGAACAATTTAGTCTTCAGAAAAATGCAGACTAATACAAATTCACTTATTCCATCAACTTTCTAACTGACTATAATTAATATAGTGTCTCTGATCTATGGCCTTTGAGCCTTGCTACTGCTAGTTACAGCCCTAATTCATTTTTTTGCATACATACACCACCAATGGCTGCACAGAATGACCGTATGGAAAGAAGTTCTGTCCCTCACTCTGCACCTGATTGGAGTGCTTCATGGGAAGAAGGTATCCTAATAGGCTTCTCTGTACATACTTTGTCTAGCTCATGAGAGCAATTAAATCTATAGATTTTTGTGTCTCTGATACCCTTCACAGATCTCCCATTGAGGGACCTCTGCACTCCTTACCACAGTTCTCAAATCCTGAACTGATGGACCAAGCTAATGATGATTTCATGATGCACAGATTTGGAACCTACTGTAGTTGCTCCCTTCCATATTTTTTATTCAAAGAGTTCTAACTACAAGCAAAAAGGGGGAGTGGAGCAATTCTAATGGCTTCTTGTTTGCTGAGATGCTCATGGTTCTTCACTTTAAGAAGCATGATTCAGGTCATGCAAATTCTTCTCAGAAGGGTTAGCCAGCAGCACAGCTGTATTCTCAACCCTCCTCCTGCAGACCTAATCTGACAGTAAGGATGATGATATTTTACCGCCAAAGAAATACTTGATTTCCTCATAGGTGGTACATACACTTCAGGAAACCAGAAAACCTATCACTGGAAAAATCTTTTTTATTGAAATGTAAAAGTTGTTACTGTTTATGTCAGTGGAATATTTTCCTACTTTGGGTAGATATTCCTTCAGTGCTTATCTAACATAATCATATGCCAACCCTAGGCTTATATACTTGTATTAGAATTCATTGTTCTGTTTTGACAACTTTTTTTCATTCTGGAGCGGACTTTGTAATCTTGACCCTCTGTTAGCATTTTCTTAAGGAAATTTTACAACTGATGCCTTCCATGAAAGTGATTCTTCCTCTTAACATTTGATTTCAGTACTGGAGAAATATACTAGGCATTCTCTTAATCAGCCTGTTCTGCTGCACTGAGGTTCTTTATGCGGAGAAAGAATCCCTTACTTGCATATATACTACACTTCATAGTCTTTCTGAAGACCAAGGTGGAACTGTCTAGCTTAACATTGCTTTATGCCTAAAGTAATGTCTGACTTTCCTGTGAATCAGAAAGTACAGTTGTGTACACTTACCATAAATGTAGATGTTTGAGTGTATTCACTGTTGCAGTCATCAGACTTGGGTTATCTGCCTGCAGGTAGCCCTCAGTTGGCCTGAACACCAGAGTCTTAGTATTTCTGCGTCGGATGCTGTCGCTTCTTCCATGACGTCAGGTCAGCAGGGGTATAAAAACAGGCAGCCAACACCATTACATCAGTTTCTCTTGCCCCAAATGTCAGGAGTCCCCAAATAGGAAGCTAGTATATGGTGTGGAAACCACCACCAGTAAAAAGTAAATATCAATACCATTATGAATAGCCATAGAGAGGAGAGACAGAAAGATAGAGAAAACCAGAGGGCTGGAGGGAGGGAAACCAGGACTACAACAGTGAATACACTCGAACATCTACATTTATGGCAAGTGTACACAACTGTACTATGTTCTTTGTGTTTCACTGTTGAAGTCATCACACTTGGGTTGATTCCCAAAGCTGAGGAAGGGTGGAGGTAGTCAAGAAGAGTTAAGGCTGGCTAGTAGGCCCTGCAAGACTGCTGTAGAAAATCCTGCCCTGAACTTGGAAAAGAAGGTAAGTGATAATGCTTGGTGAAGGTGTGTACAGAACTCCAGGTTGCAGCTTCCCAGAATGTCCCTGGTAGGGACTCCCCTGAGAAATGCTGTAGGGGTAGAAGTAGCTCTAGTGGAATGTGTTCTGACCCCCTGAGGGATTGGTTTTCCATGGTGCTTGTAGCAGAAATGAATGCAGTGTGCTATCCATTTGGAAATGGTTTGTTTAGAAATGGCCTTGCCCTCTGCACATGTTGCAAAGCTGACCAGCAGCTGGTCAGATTTTCTGAAAGGCTTAGTCCTATCAAGGTAGAACCTGAGCTGTTTGTGCACATCCAAAGAGTGCAGTATTCTTTCCCCTCTATTCTGAGGGTTACGGAAGAAGGTTGGCAAATGGATGGATTGGTTTAGGGCCACACTGGACACCACCTTAGGCATAAAGGACGGGTTAGTCCTGAGGGAAACCCTGTCAGCATGGAAAATAATGAAGGGTTCCACCGCCATTAGTGCCTGTAACTCAGACACTCATCTTGCTGAAGTTATGGCTAGAAGCAAGGCTGTTTCCCAAGAAAGGAATTTTAACTCTGATGAAGCAGCAGGTTCAAAAGGGGGAAGTGTGAGCTTTTCCAGTACAAAGTTAAGGACCCAAGCAGGGGTGGGTGCTCTCCTTGGGGGCCTTAAGTTGTTGGCCCCTCTCAGGAACTGTTTGATGAAAGGGTGAAAAATAGAGGTGGCTCAGTATTGTAATGAGCTGAAATGTCAGAGGCATGAATCTTAATGGAGGAGAAGGATAGGCCTTTGTGGAGTAGCTCTGCTAGGTAATCCAGGATTAGAGGTAAGGAGGGCACTGCTGTATACTTTCCTTTAGACTGAATCCAAGAACAATATCTTTTCCATTTTTCCACATAGGATTTCCTAGTACTAGGCCTTCTGGCTTCAAGAATGACGTCCAGCACCTGTTTACTTAGGGTTGCTGGTGGGAGTATTCAAGGAATAAGCCAGGCTGCAAGATTTAGGGTTTGCAATTGTGGATGCAAAATCTGTCCCTCCTGCTGTGTCAGCAGGGTAGGGGTCTGGTGTAGGTGCCAGGGTGGCGCCGTTGTCAGGCTGCGCAGGAGTGGGTACCAGTGCTGGCGTGGCCAGTCCGGGGCAATCAGAATTGTCCTTGGCCTGTCTTCTTTTATCTTGAGTAGTACTCTTGAGAGAAGGGGTCGAGGGGGAAAGGCATAGATTGAGAGGTTTTCCCATTGAAAGGATAGAGCATCCAACTTCCAGGCCCTGCTGTGAGTGTTCCTGGTACAGAATTTGCTTACCTGGTGGTTGTAGGGGGAGGCAAAGAGATCCACCTCTGGGGTCCCCCACCTCTGGATCAGAAGGTTGAAGGTGGTGGGCTTCAATTTCCACTCGTGTGGGCCTAGAAGATTTCTGCTTAAGTCATCTGCCAGTGAATTTTGTTTGCCTGGCAGGAAATAAGCTTGTAGATGGACCTGGTTGTCCAAAGCTGTGCTCCACATAGTCATGGCTAACCTGCAGATTCAGTAAGAATGGGTTTCCCCTGCTTGTTTATGTACCACATAACTGTGGTGTTGTCTGTTTTTATCAGCAGTTGTCCTGGAAGGATTAGGTATCTGAAAGCTGTCAGAGCATTCTGTACAGCTAGCATCACCTTTTGGTTGATGTGCAGAAGAAGTTGGCTTGGGCTCCAGTGGCCCTGAATTACATTTGCCAGCCATGTGGGCCTCCCATGCATAGTCTGATGCGTTTATGGTCAGGGTTTGGGCGGCATGGGGTAGAGTAAAATGCAGTCCCTTGCTGTGGTTGCATGCTTCTGCCCACCAAAGGAACTCTGCCCTCAGACAAGGTATGGTAGTAATGATTGTTTCCAGGTCCTGAGAATGTTGGCACCAAAGACTTTTTAAGTACCACTGAAGTTTCCTCATATGCAGTCTTGCATATGGAATTAGCAGAATTCTGGTGGCCATTTGTTTGAAGTAGCCTGTCAGATAGACCTGTTTTTCTGAAGTGAGAAATGCCATCTGGGAAGTTGTGTCCAAGCTTGCTCCCAGGAATACAATCTTTTGACTGGGTACCAGTTGTGATTTCTTTCCATTGATGGTGTACCCCAATGAAGTGAGAAGTCTTTTTACAAATGCCAGGTGCTGAATCAGCAATTCCTGGCTGTCCACCTGAATCAGGCAGTTATCCAAGTATGGGTAAATTTGGATATTTCTCTGCCTGCGGTATGCAATGGCTGGAGCCAGGCATTTTGTGAATATCCTGGGCACAGTAGATAAGCCAAAGGGAAGTGCAGAGAACTGATAATGCATAGATCCTGCCCTGAAACGTAGATATTTCCTGCATGATTCCCTGATGGGGATGTGCAGATAAGCTTTTTTTAAGTCTAGGGTGACTAACCAGGCATCCTTGGCTAGTATAGGGAGAAGCTGTTGCAGGGTAAGCATCTTGAACTTAGGGACCACCAGGAAGGTGTTGAAAATTGAAAGATCCAGGATTGGGTGCCAGGAGCTCTGTTTCCTGGGGAAAAAGGAACAGTCTGGAGTAGAAACCCTGACCCCTTTGTTCTACTGGAACTGGCTGAATAGCTCTGATGTTGAGCAGGGAAAGAACTTGGTTTTGAGCCTCTGCCCACTGGTTTGGAGGAAGGTCTGGAAACCCGCTTGGGGTTGGCAGTGAATGGAAATAAAATCTGTACCCCTGGGATACAATGCTGAGGACCCATTAGTCCTGAGTGATGGACATCCCGTTCTTTGCATGAAGGGCACGTTTTCCTCCTAGGGGCACAAGCAATTGGGCATGGCTGAGAAGTCACTGTGAACTTTTTCCATAGGGAGGTGGCTTACCACTCCCTGTTTTAGGGGTGGGAGCACTCCATTGCTTAGATCTCTGCATACCCTGAGACTGTAGTCTGGGTGGTCTGTTTCCCCTGGGTCTTGTTTGAAAAGGCCTGGAGGAGGCTGGAAAGGACCAGTGTTTTGAAGGGCAATGCCTACTGAATCGAGGTAGTTGCACTTGTAAGAATTCTTTAACAGTTTGCATAGATTTAGCTTTTTCTTCCATCCTTTTAAGAACTTCTTCTGCTTTGGTGCCAAACAAAACATCCTTATTTAAAGGAGCGTCTAGTAATTTGGATTTGACATGATCTGGCAAGGTCTGCTCCTTCAGCCAAGCATGTCTTCTCAGTACAGAGCCAATGACTGCGGCCCTGCAAGATGCTTCTAGGGCATCAAAGCCACACTGCAAAGTATGCTTACTAACTTGGTTTGCAGAATGCATTAGCTCTTGCAAATCTTTATTTTCTGCACAATCTGGAAATATTACCATTTTTTGTTTAATGAGTTACATAATATGTTGCTGGTACTTCAGCATGTGAAACTGGCAATTCAATGTCCTGATAGCAAGATTTGTAGAGGTATACACCTTCTTACCCCATCTGTCTAAAGCTTTGGAATCCCTGTCTGAAGGGATAGGATTTTTGGCTGTAGTAGCCTTAATACCTTTAGGTCCCTGGGAAATAATCTCTGGATCAGCAGTAGAATTCTTGAAAAGAAACTTGTGGGAATCAGGTACTCGGTAGTACCTGTCAGGTTTCCTAGGGACCGGAGGTAAGGTGTCTGGAGTAAGAATGGATTCCATGAAAACATCCACAACATCCAGGACAGGGAGAATAGCTAAAGGCCTGTGCTGCGGTAGCTCTAAAAATTCTCTGAGTCTCTTTTTGGGCTGAGGATAGTCTTGGCATTCCCAATGGAAATGCTCTCTTGGTTTCACCAAAAGAGAAATCCTCTAGAGGGGAGGCAGAGGGAATGGATTCCTCTGCATCTGAATCCTAATAGACTGATAAGGGCATGTCCTGATAATCAGAAAGGTCAGAGTCATCGGACTCCTGGTCTGTAGAATCTGAAGGCAACTGAATTCTTTGTCTCTTAGCAGGGGAAGGCTCGCTTCCCCTAATTAGCATTATAAGGTCTTCAGCCATTCTAAGCATTTGTTTTTGTGGCATGGGGGCCTGAGCATGCTCTTTGGTCGTCGGTTTTCTAGGCATAGTGCATACTCTGGGCCTAAGACATTTGGTAGTTTTGGCAAAAAAAGAAGTCGTCGGTTTGATTCGAACATCAGTAGGTCGGAAAACACCCTCAGAAGCCGGTGCCTGCACAGCGGCTCTGAACTCATCCAAGGTAGAGACATTCGCTGGTTCCATAGTCGAAGAAGCATCTCGCGGCATACCAGACTCTGAATGGGTCTCAGCAGAGGCCTGTGAATCCATAGAAGCGGGCATCAGGGGCAGCAAAGATGCCTCACTGAGTACCGACGGACTGGCGACTAGCTTAATGGAAGCGTCATTGGCAGTTTTGGACCTATGCGGTCTGTCTCTGTATTTATCCTTACTTTTTTTGGAAGATCGGTAGTTGGATGGCTTACCTAAGCCATTTCGGAATACAGAGATAGACAGCGAAAGAATTTAGCAACAAAAATAGCCCAACGACGAATGGTTCTGGCGTTAAACAAGGCACAAAACCGACAGCGAGGGACATTGTGGTCTGGGCCTAAACAGGTGGTGCAGTAAAAATGAAAATCTCTGTGAGGTATTTGCTTTCCACAGGTAAGACAATTGTTAACTTTTTCTGACATTGGTTAGAGCAAGAAAAAAGGATCCCCAATGGGGTACTTAGCTTTATAAAACTTCAGGATTATCAACTCGAAAAACGAAAATTTCAGGTAGCAGCCGACCAGCACTTGTGAACTGCTTCTGCTTCGGGCTCCTCCTTGGTAAGAAAGACTGATGTAATGGCGTCGGCTGCCTGTTTTTATACACTTGATGTCATGGAAGAAGCGACAGCATCTGACACAGAAATACTAAGACTCTGGTATTCGGGCTGACTGAGGGCTACCTGCAGGCAGACAACCCAAGTGTGATGACTGCAACAGTGAAACACGAAGAACATCATTCAGTTTCATCCTTTCATCCTTATCTTCAGGAATCGAGTTTGAGGTTATTATATATTATGGACCCCTAAAGGCAATTCTTGGATTACATTTCTAGAACCAAAAATATTAAGAAGTTTGATTAATATTTTTATCTCCTTTGCACCTAACAAGCTGGGAGTTCCTCTAGGCAAGCAGTTTCCATTTAGCTTCCCAAATGCAATTAACAGCATCGACTCAGTTAACAAGTCCATGCAGGGACTACTTAGAATGGGTTTCCACTAAGAGAGGTTAGGTTAATGCAACAGAGGCCTAGGCTTTTGCACACACTTTCACTAAGTATTACAAACTAGATTGCCCATCCAAGGCTAAAGGGTAGGGTAAAGCTACTGCAGGGCTTCATAGAATGATGTTGAAACCTCTAACCATGGCTTATAATGCATAGCTTGTGATTCTACTCATATGTTATGAATTGCTGAAGAGACAGGAAAGTTGGAAAAGATACAGTACAACTGTCTAAGGAAGCAACCAGAGCAGTAGATGTTTGATACCACTCCTGACTTTTTTCCAAATAGGTGCTTTTGTTGTTAGTTTTTGCTTGTTTGTGTTTCCTCATCGATGACTAATGCTGTGCCTGTTATCTTTAATTTCTCCAAGTCTTTTGGGTTTCTAATACCATGATGGGAATAGACCCCATTCCTATGCCAAAGTATGATTAAAGTGCATGAAATTAGTACTGTTTCAGTCTTTGATGTTAGCAAAAAGTGCTCTTTGCAGCACCTGCAATGTGCCCGGTAATGACTCCTACTGCAATTCATATGGAGTTACATGTATCGGTAACATATCTAAATATGACTGTAAATTATTTTTTATGAGACTCGTTGCTCCTACTACTGTTAGAGCTGTCTGGGTATCCTTCTTCCACATTGCACTTATTTCTGCCTACAAATCCCGCTATTTTATGATTTTGTGTTTCTCTGTATGTAGGACACTGTACTCACTGGATGACACAATTTCAAAGATCAGTGCTACTTTTATCTTCTTTTCATGGACCAGTATATTTGGTTTTCTCGCATCCTTTTTTTAACTGTTGGAAATGGGTGATCCCATGTGATATAGACTTCATCATTTTCTATGATGCTTTGTGGCTCATGTTTCCAGTATTTTTCAGCTACTTTAGTATTATAATATTTGCACAATCCCCAGTGCAAGTCTTGCCACATTATTATGCCTTTCAGTATACAGTCCTTCTGTCATTAGTATATCACAAACAGCAACAAGATGTACAACTGTTTTCAATTCTGTTTTACAAATCCTACATTTGTCTGTTTCTTCCGCATGTTCAAAATACTTTGTAAACCAACATGTACATAGTCCACTATCTTGGGCTGCCAATATTAACCTTCATCCTTTGACTGAATTTGCCTCTCCTTAACCATTCCTGTGTTTGATCCTGAACAACATGAGGCTGTTCCAGGAGTTTTCTATACTTGCAACAATATTTATGCATTTTCCACATTTCTTGCTATCTCATCTGGTCCTTCACCTTGTATTCTTTCTTTTGTTTTTTGGCACATTCAGTTGCTGCCTGATTTTTATCTACTTCTGGTTTGATTTTCATTCCTGCTTGATGCCAATATGCTTCTGCTAGACTTAGAAGGGCAGTCATCTTAGATGTATTCTCCTCAGGTTTCAAAACTTTCACTATGTTTGGGTCTTGTAAGGTCAGCAGATATGTACGCAGTCCCACGACTGCAGATCTTTACAAGTAATCAATTTCAAGAAGGCCCATACCTCCTTCATAATAGGGAATACATAATTTTGGCATGCACTGATTTTTATAAATCATTTGATAAGCATGAAGCATCCTGCTTGTTTTCCTGTCTAATCTATGCAACACCTTTTGGGGCCAGATGATCACTTCAAAACTGTAAGTTAGGACAGGAAGAGCAAACTGGTTTATAGCTTGAACGTTGTTCCTAGATGACAACACTGTTTTCATGATTAAAGTCTTCTAAAATATTCCTTACTGAGTTTTATTTGCATTTGTTCATGTTTTACTGTTGTTCCTTCATCAAATCCCAAATATTTATACACTACCTCTTGCTCAAGTTCTTTTAGATCACATTCTTGTCCCAAACTGTTTTCTTGGTGCTGCAGCTTTCCTGCTTTAAATGTTGCTTTTGCACATTTATCAAGACCAAATGACATTCTTATATTATCTGAAAAAGTTTTGACTACTTGCAGTTATGCTTTCATTTCCTCATTTGAAGCTATACAGTTTTAAATCAACAAAGAGAAGATGAGAAGTCTTTACATTTTTTTACTTTCTGGGAGCCAAATTATAGCCATGACCTAACCTGCTAAACAGACAGCTTAATGGGTTAAGGGCAAGACAAAAGAGCAGCAGTGACAGAGAGTCACCCTGGAATACCCCCCTTTGGATGTTTATCCCCAGAATAATAATTTGTCCTTTATTATGGCTTAATTGCAAGGTAGTTTGCCACTGTTTCATGGTCGTTGTGATGTAATTTATCAGTGCAGGGTGTATTTTATACATTTAAGCACTTTTTTATCCATGTCTATGGGATACTGTCAAATACGTTTTTGTAGTCTATCCATGCCATACTTAGATTCTTCCCCTTTTACAGTTCTCCACTATGACTTTAACAACAAATGATCCTTTGTTCCATATGATTTTCTTTTAGTACCCTTTTGTTCTATTGCCATAAGTGAGTTTTCTTCTAAATGACTATAAACTCTGTCAGCATCAATTCCAGTGTATATTTGATATGTTGTTTGAAGGCAAGTTATTGGTCTATAGTTTTTAGGGTAGCTTGCAGGTTCACTCTTAAGTAGGAACACTGTTTTTTCCTGTTGTTAGCCAGGCTGGTGTCTGTTCGGCGTATGCATATAAATGGTTGTTACTCATGGCTAAATCTTTGTGGAAAGAGTTTAATACTTTTAGCCAGAAGTTAGGTACTGCATATGGGCCCAGAGATTTCCAGTTAGAGGCTCTTCTTAACTTTGTTTCAATCTCTCTGGCAGTTGCTTCATCCCGTTTCAAATCATGTACATTTCAAGTTCTTATTCTTTCTTTTACTTCTTCTATCCATTTAGGATCTTTGTTATGTTCCACAGGATCTTCATAAATATTTCTCCAAAATGTATCTATTTCTTCTTTTTTTGGTGGTCTTTCAATTCCTTTTACTTTGTTTCCCAATTCTCTATAAAACGTTTTTGGGTCATCAATAAATTGCTTATTTTGTATTTTTCCTTTATATTTATCTCTGCATCTTCTAAGTTTTTCTGCCTGTGCTGATATTTTTAGTTTATCGTTTGAGAAAGTGCATGATAAATCCTGATCCATTATAATACTGGGCATTGCTTTTATCAAGTCTATCTTTCAGACTGTTTTGTTGATCTGTTCCCTCTTCTATACTCTTCTAACAGTGACACTTCTTGTCTTAATTGCTTTATAGTTTTCTCTATTCGATACTTCCATGATGGCATTCGATTTCTCCCAGTCTTTTCCCTTACTACCCTGTGTTCTTGTGGTAGGACTTTATCTGTTACTAATTTTGCTGCACAGTAATGTATCCTATTTACTTCTGCTATATCGCATGAATCTCTATGGACAGTCCTAACTACTGGTTTCATTTGTTTTATCAAACTTCTAACTTTTGGGTTTTATTGACCTTCTATAGTTTATTTCTTTCATTGATGTTTATATGTCTATCCATCTCTATTAAATCAATCAACTCTTCTCTTAGATCATTTTCTTCTATACTGAGGGCACATTCTTTGTTCACCTTTTCCTGCGGGCATTCTACATAAAGTTCCAGAGCTTCTTCCTGTGCCACGTTCTCTTCAGTTTCAGCAATTTATGTACTGTTGGACTCGATTTGTGGGTGGTAAGATGACCATACAGATCATCAAGTCCTCTGCATATACATCAAGGCAGAATACAGTAGATGCTGTAAAATGTGACATATTATTTTTGCCTGTGTTGTAGCAAAGATGTTAAGTCAAGATGCTAAAGATACATATTTATTGCACCCATTTTGCAGACTGTCCTGAGTTCAGCACTTGATAAGGTGACTTCAGTCATAGGTAGATACTAGACAATCAGTCTGCAGACCATTACAAACCTAGCCAGTAATCAGAGGAGAGAATCAAACAGGGTACCTTGTATCTGTGACCTTAACCATTACGCCAGTGGTCAATGTACTATATCTGATAAGTTAACATTGGTTATCTTCACTCAGAACAAAATAAGGTTTATTCCCCGCTGGAGACTGCAAGACATTTTCTGGGTTCAGTGACTGGAATTTCTAGACAGCGACAGCTAATTGGGGCCTTTGGGGATGAACTATATATATAGAGAAGATAGCTCAGCTCCAGTGTCGCTTGGAAAGTGTGTGTGTGTGTGTGTGTGTGTGTGTGTGTGTGTGTGTGTGTGTGTGTCCGTCTGTGTGTGTATATACAAACTAGAAAGTAATTGCATCGAGGCACTTTATTTATTATGCAAAGGGTATATTAAATTTCACTTCCATGCATCATACTTCCTGGTTACTTACAGTTTTATATTTCAAGTCTCTCAACAAAACAAAGTAGTTAATTGCCTAGACATAATAAGGCCTTATTAAGTTTAATTATGTTGGCTGTCAAAACGCAATTACTAGAAAATAGAAACCAAAGTCTACACCAACTGCATTTGAGATACTGGATATTATAAAAGAGATAAAAGAACTGGAAGTGGAATCTTTAGAAAACAGAAGGAGCAAATTATATAGAAATAAATGGAAATTGTGGGAACAATACACACAGAATAAAGTTCGTGAGGAGGAGTGAGGTTTAAAGGAAGGCAGGAATTCAGCAATTTATGTAATGTTGAACTGATGATACTTGCAAAGAAATGATATGTGACATATAATGTATATAAATTGAAAAACAATGGTTATACTTTTTTTTTTCTGTTAATGTATGTTTGCCTGTGTCTTATGTAATTATGCAAATACTTCCAAGCAAAAATCCTAAACCTTATGGACTTTGTTGCATACTTGGGAGCCATAAATATGTCCTTCCCTTATTCCTAAGTAATACTGTTAATGAGATACAAAAAAATGGAATTAAGATCATTAGAAAAGAGGAGGAACAATTTACATAGAAGGGAAGGTAGGACATGAGCAATTTATGTAATGTTGGACTGACAGTTGGTATAATTAAAGTTTATTTTTTTATTTTATTTTACATTTGTTGACCGGGCTAGTCTAGCTGGAGATATTTCCATTTTCAGTAGAGGCCCGGGGAGAAAAGCTCCACATACTTAATAATAATATATAAAAAAGCAATAAGAGGCAATGCCACATACATTAGGAAGGAGTTAATGTAACATTTTAAAGTAAACCATTGGGTTAAAAATGTGGAAGATAACATTTATAACATTTATTGGCTGAGTAGTAATGTAAGGGAAGAGAGAGAAGATAGGTTACAGGCTAATAGTAGAGTATTAGTCAGGGTTGCAGCAAGGGCATAACCATTGAAGTTTTAGGTGATTTTTAAGATTAAGTTTGAAGAGGGGGAAAAGAGGAAATAGAGGTTAGGTTGGGTGGCAGCATGTTCCATTGCTTACCTGTGGTGGTGGAGAACAAGGAGTCACCAGCTAAGTTGTTAGATTTGGGTATATAAGCTAGGAGTTTATTAGAGGAGCATAGGGAATGAAGATTGTTATAGGGTGTTATAAGATTGTTTAGTGTAGGTGTGTTGTTAGGAAGGTAAACATATATGTAACATATAATGCATGACAATTTAACATGGTTTGTTTATTTTCTATTAATGTATAAGTATCTGTGTCTTAAGTGATAATTGACTACAGGTGTTTAAAAACAGTATGGCTTGTGGAATATGGAGGGTGCTGCAACATTACGAGAAGCGCAACATAACCCAAATATAATGTGAATTTGCAATTAAAAAAAGAAAACAGGTTTGGATCAGATCATCTAGAAGTGAGGCTCTCTTTAGAGTGACCTATTTGTCTTATCAAAAAATGTGGTGCAGCAGGACAAACGGGTTCATGGTGGATGCCTTTTCCATTTCCTGGTAATAAAATGTTTTGTACACCTTCCTACTACTGCCACTAATTCTCTGACTAATTGAAAAATTCAGAGAAGAAAGGCCAAAACTAATCTTTGCCAATGTAAGGGTGTCCCAGCTATGGTATAGTGTCAGGTGCTCAAGCCCATGGAAATACAAGAAATTCTCCCCCTGCATTCTATTCAAGTTGTCTCCCATGGCTGGGGCAACCTCTGTCTCCACCTCCAGGTCTGGCTGTCACAGCTGATTTTTTTGATCCCACCTGTTCTGCCTGAGGTGTCAGAAGTAACTGAAGCCCCCAGGAAGCCTTCCACCTGACAGATGCTCTGTCATTGCAAGCAGTTATTAATCTGACAGATACGTGCCTAATGCCATCCGATATCCATCTGAAGGAGTTCCTGATCTATTTTGCCACCTGTATGAGGTAAGCAGAACCAGATCATGGTGAAATGGGGCCCTAGGCAGGGTAACGGATCAGGCTCCTCACCCCACTGCAGCCATACAAGTGTCCCAAACTAGTTTTAGCACCTTAGACATGCATGCCTCTTGGTGCTGGCTTATGTAACTGATGCATCAACACTTCTTTAAATCTGTAAATAAGAGAAATAAAAATTAAATGTAAATGAGCTTCTCTCTATTTTTTGTATAAAGTCTTCAACCTGTACAGCATAATACCTGACTAGCAAAGCAGACATGGGGAAGAGTGCATCTCCTGTCAAATCAATATGCATCTGTGATACAAGTTAACATTCACTTCCAATACATGCTGGCATACAGTGGAATGGTATGGAATGGACAGGCAAATAATTATAATACTGATGCTCTATTTTTGTTCTCTCATAGTACTGCATAATTATCTTTAGGAAAAAGCTAGTAAATCGAGATAACTTGGTCTGTGTCCAGAAATATTGCACCAAGAAGCTAGACTAGTAATTCCAAACAAACTTTCACTGCAGGCCCCACCTCAGAATGCACTAGAATGGCTGAATAATTTCCCCACTGAACTAAAGTAATGTCTTTTGGCTTTCCCCGGTTAGGGGTCACCACAGAGTAACTCCGGTCCACTAATGATTGGCAGTGGATTTTTATGGTGCCATGGTTTGAAAATTGTGGCTCCTATACAGGCAATAAAATCTGAGCATTTTACTTCTTATTCCCTCTACCAGACTTTAAGAGTGCTGTATGCCAGGAATGTTCTGACCAGTGAAAGTCAATGTGCAGTTTATTTTGTTTATCAACATCTTTTCTTATTAGATTACCAGGATTGGTACTTACGTATTAGCGCAACCAGATTTCCGCGGTTGCGGTAATATGAATGCTGGCATGAAAACGAGTGTGGTAATTAGTGCCACTTGTTATTTTACATCTTTACTTACAGCAAATAGGTTTAGCTTACATTCAGGAAGATAAAACAACTGTGAAAGTCTTCTTCCTGTTTTGCGTGCTTTACACACGCACAATTTCATTTCCTGGGCTGCTGTGTATGTTACTGTCGAAAGGAGTGCTTTTCTCTTATCAAGGTGGAATGCTGAAAAGCAAAGCACAGGGAGACCTGGAGAAATCCTTTTTGGTAGACTATTTATAAAAAATTTATAGACTTGAAAGGAGGAAATTTTTTTTTTTTTTTAAAAATAGAAGCTTGCAATAACAGTAAAAGATTTGCTAAACTGATGATATTGCATTATGCTGACATGTAGGGTAGTTTGGTATGTGAGAAGTTGACAGTGATGCTTTGGCTACTTGTAATTGTGATAGTGCTATCCTCGGACAAACAGAGATTGTGTTTCAATGATTACGGCTAAAAAAGATGTGGATTTCTCATTCGCTGTTGTACTGTTTCTGTGGGTGTGGAGAGAAAGTTGTCAGCAATTGTAGTTGCATCTTCCTGAATGTAAGCCAAACTTATCTGTTGTAATTAAAGACGTAAAGTAACAAGGTACGCTAATTCCCATACTCGTTTTCAGGCGGTTAAACATTACTTTTTCCATGTTTAGTCGATAATCCTGCCTCAAAAAAATTTCAGTGTGAAAGAAAACAGTTAATGTGACATTTTCAAGTCAGTATTGGTAAAATGTACACATCTGGAAGCAACCAGTATTACTGCGAAAATCTGGTTGCGATAATACGTAAGTACCCCAGGTTCTACTAATCATGTGATCTGCCAGGTTACCAGTACTACTGCACAGTTGTGATGCAATGTTTATAACATGGCAGAGGAATATTCTGTGCCTGCTCCTTTTTATTTGGCTTCATAACTCAAATGTTGCATCGTGTCAGAAATAAAGAAGTGACTTGCTTTAAAGATGTGATGCAACCGCCTCCAAGAATTATGTTTTTTTCTTTCCCTCTATATCAGCAAGGCAGTTTGTTAAAGAGTGGATCAAGCAGATGTTACAAAATTTCAGTGAGCGCAGCAAAAAATTCTGCTATACATCGACCATTTGTTCTTTATGAGGACAAAAGGTCCCATGAACAGTACTGATGCATATGTTACAGAATTATAGAACATGGGCAAACACTGCAAGTCTGGTGAGTTAAAAAAAAATGAAATGGCACAAAACTGAAATGTAACTATCAGGTAAATGGTTAACAGAAGCAGATTTACATTAAATAATGCCATTGATGAAAGGAAAGCCAATGCAATTACTTTAAGTTCAACAGCTGATAATGTGTAAACTGTATGTTAAAAGAGCAAAAAGAGATTTGGCAAGAAGTGAAAGAAAATAAGCCAAGAAAAGCATGCCATGGATACATTCTGCATAAGGTGTGAGTATAAGCATGTAAAAGGGAAATGCCCTGCATTAGTTCAACTGTATTTAGTTGTACAATTGCTATGGCAAGAAAAATCATGTTACTAATGTGTGCAAAATGTTAAAAAAGGAAGTCGCAACCAAGCAAATGAAAGTGGTAGAACAGAACCACAATTACTTACCATCATCATTTTCCAAAGTGCTTGCACTGCTGAGGACTGTGGTGATAATAAGGTGAAAAAAGACCACCAGGTGTTCATATCCTCAGCTGTAGTGGGATTCCTAAGTATGTGCAGGCAAGCTGAGAGATATAATCAGTCAAATATGTCTGGAGTCTGTACTTTGGCATCCTTCCACAGGACTATGCCTGATACATCTCCTGTGGGTGCCAAAATGACTGCAACTGACTACTTTCAATACAAAGGAGTAGTGACTGTACTCTGAGGTCAGTTAAGTCTGTCACACTCCTTACTGTGTCATAGACAGTAAGCTCAATTACCATGTGAAAGAACATTATTTTGCTGCCTGTGTCCACAATCTCATTCCTTCAGCCACTATCCAAAGCTCTTGACCATAGATAGCGAAGGGGACTCAGATGGACCATTAAACTCAGTGCTTTGCCCTGTGACTCATCTCTTGCACCCACATCACCGCCCAGCATAATGCTTTCAGTATAGCTATCCGGGTAATACACTGGTTGGTCCCCTGATTCACTCTACCTCATTCTTGAATAATACTTCAAGATACTTATCCAGCTCCACTGGAGACAGCTGCTCCCCACTTAAATGAAGAGAGAGAAATACAATAATGTCTGGAAGAGAACCATGACCTCTGATTTATAGGTGCTGAATTTTATCCTAGTTGCTTTACACTCAGCAGCAAAGCACTCTAATGCATGATGGAAATTACATTTACTACAGGCTAAGAAGGCAACATTATTTGAAAACAGCAAAGATGCAATTTTCACATCCCCCAAATTGGGAAATCTAGCCCTTAGCTGAACCTTGTTATCTTATTCAAGAACTTCACAAGTGCGAGGCAAATCAAGCATCATCTCTTTCAGAGTCTTACATTAACTTTGAAAGTGTCTGCCATACTGCCAAGAATGTGGGCACAAGTCTCCCTCTACAGGAACTAAATGGTATGTAGCAGTGGTCCTGGGACCCTGTATTTTTGTGGTACTTCTCAAAAGACATTCTGTGGTACACAGCACAATATAACCACTAATCTAATATGCAAATTATGGAATGAATTATCATGGACATGATTAATAAAGACATAGGGAACCTTCAGACACTGGACCCAACCCAATTTGGCTTTGTCAAGGAAAGGTCATGCTTGCTAAACCTGATGGACTTCTTTGAGAAGATCACCAAAGCAATGGGAAAATGGTGTATACTGCCTACTTAGACATGGCTATGGCTTTTGATACAATACTCCACTCAGGAATAGTTGACAAACGCACCAACTGGGCACAAAGCCCTACACAACTCACTGGACTGCCAGCTGGCTCACAGACAGGACCCAGGAAGTCCGGATTATTGATGCCACCTCTACTAGGAGACCGTTCACCAGTGGGGAACCTCAGGGCTCCATACTGGGGCTGCTCCTATTTGGCATCTCTTTCTCAGAGCCAAAGGTTAATATTACGAGCCTTTGGCTGACTAAGTTTGCGGATGACTGCAAATTGGGAGCTACCAAAGATTATCTCCATAAACATCTTACGAGAGGCTCTAACACAGACAAATGACTGGTGCCAAAGTCATGTTTAAAACTCAATGCCAAGAAATGCATTATACTTTCTTTTGAGAAAACTGTCATCCAGGCTAATTACTCCCATCAACATGACAATGCTAAAAAGTTGATCTGGTAGTCAGAGATCTGGGAAAGCAGAGTTGTGTAAAACCTTACTGTAACAGTAGATGTCCTTCTATTCACTGTTGTAGTATTCTTTACTAAACATATCCCCTGCCTAGAGTAGCCCAGCGTCCAGCCAGTATACTAAAACCTTACGATTTTAAGGATGTCATACATCACACCCATATACTTCCCACTCATGGCATAGGGCATAAAGTTGTTGCATAGATGTACATACCTCAGAACTGAAAACCCCAGTTGGAACTATAGTCCAAGGAGAGGAGGAGGAATATGTGAATCCAGAAGGAAAAAAAAGGAGGAGGAGGAAAAGAAAAAAGGGGGGGGGGTAGTGAAATAGTGCAACATTGAAGAAAATTATATCTACTGTTATAGTAAGATTTTACATAACTGTACTGTATCCGTTCATATCACTGCTGCAGTATTCTTCACTAAAGGGACAATACAAATGCACAAGAAGAAACTTGGAAACCAATACAAATGAAGGAGCATTCAGACCAATGATCAAAGATGGCATTTGGACTGATGCATAAAGGCTTTGGTGGTCATTAGCCTAATATATTCCCATGAACCTACAATGGGGGAATCCCATGACTTCTACAATATCTGTGGGAGCACAAAGAGCTGATTCACACTGTTCCATGGGCAGGATAAAATATGCAGTGATTCTTCGGAATCACAAGCTTGATTATTACAATAACTTTATTTTCCAGCCCCGGCATACACTTTCTCAGTGAGTTTGGGGACTGTGATCCATTTACAAAGAGAACATACTGTCTTGCACTCATAGCTAAGAAAAATGGTACCAGCCTTCCAATCAAAGCTGAAAAGCATGCTTAACTACGGCACTTCAAGAATATCCAGCACTTTCAGCATTTTAAGAGAGATCTCTTCCATCTCCATGAACTTGTCACAACAGAACTGTTTAACCATTACAGTAACCACATCTACTAAAATGGATCAGTTCCAACATTTTCTTCTGGCACTGCCTTCTTAGAGAAGGTGATGTCCACCAGATATAAGAGTTCCCCAGAGTTCTCCTTCCATCTTTCAACAATACTCCCAGTTAAGGTCATCATTTCTTCACCTATTTTGAGAACAGTCTGGGTATTATCTTGTATTTCCCCATTGATTTAGCAGACATTTTGCCAGAACCTCTTTTAGGCTGTCCAAAAAACATTCTTCAGAACCTGTGTTCTGAGAGACTGCTTTTCAATCTATCTGGAAATATACAGAGCTAAGTATATATTTTTTGGTTTTAGAGTTTGTACTGTTAATTGTTGCTTATAGTTTTTCAGATCTCTGCTGAAAGTGTTTTCCTCACCTACCCCTATTTCTGCTGTGTCTTCAGTTGGTATAACTGTTTTTTACAGCTTGTGTGTTATCTAACTCAAGGACCACTTGCATAAAATTAGACCTGTTAGTAACAGCCTGCATTTCATTGTTGGAACCTGTGTTCTGAGAGACTGCTTTTCAATCTATCTGGAAATATAGAGAGCCGAGTATATTTTCTTTTGTTTTAGAGTTTGTACTGTTAATTGTTGCTTATAGTTTTCAGATCTCTGCTGAAAGTGTTTTGGCCCACCCACCCTCCTTATTTCTGGCTCGTAGTTTAAATTTGGTGGCTTTTGCAGTTGCCCGCCCCACTGTAGATTTGATCTGGGACACTCCCCCAGTCCCATCGCTTTACCACATTCTACCTAATAAACTCCTTCTGTACTTGCTTTTAGTCCTTTTTAATTTAATTGCATTTTTTAAACTGTGTCTGGTCTAATATTGCTACATACTCAAGTGTGCTAGCTTGCACTGCATGTGATTTTGTTTACTGCTGTTTTAGCTATTTTTCTGTAAAAAAAAAAAAAAAATACTGTAAGCCTGTTTCCCACCTTTCCTGTAACTAGTGCAGTCCAGATACAGATTTGCTGTATCCAGGACTGTATGTAAGCTTCTGAGGAGCCCCCCCAAGCCTTTCTGTGTTGGAGGGAAGCCTTCTAGCTTATCAGTGGGAGTGGTAAGCACTAGGTAATCTGTCTACCACATAAGGAGTGGTTTTGGCCCAGCAATTGTAGTTATTGGCCGTTTGGACAATCTTTTCCATCTCTCTCAACTTTCTGATTTGAAAGCCTGCATTTGCACTTGTTTCTGTCCTGTAACTCATCTAGTGCAGATACAGATTCTTAGTTTTAGCACTTAAATTTGCTTATTCGTGCTTAGCACTTGTTCAGAACTTGTAAGCACTAAATAAGCTACTAATTACTATAGCACTCAACCTTCCTCATTACCTAGAAGAAAACAGTTTTTGTACTTGCTTTTCCCATTTGCTTAGAGAAAAACAGCTCTTGTACTCACTTTCTTCACTTATCTAGAGGAAAATAGTTTTTTATTCAGGCATGTCCAAGGGTCAGCCAGTGTTCTCTCCTGTCTATCTGATGAATCTGGGCATCTTCAGGCAATGTAGAAATTGCCTCATGTACACAGACAACCCTCTCCTACCACCAAACACTACAACCTATGAGAGATGCACTTATCTAGTCAAAATGGAGGTAAAGCTCTCTCCAACCAAGACTGAACTTGACAGTTAAGAGGAGAAGGTAAACATTTGCATGACACCACACTCATCACATAGTCTCACTAAATCTACACCACCAAAATCCACACATAGTATCACGGAGGCTCTCAATAATAATCTGTCTAAGCAACAGAGACCTCCAAAGCAGAAACGCAAGCAACCTTCATCTCCCAACACAACCCAAATGACACATAGCCCACAGACTCAGTGTGCCACTCAACCACAGCAAATAAGGCAAAACAATGTACCCAGCACACTAGTCATAGGTGACTCTATAGTCAGGCACACTGATGTCCCACTCACCAGGCTAAACAAGGAGAAGGTTACTGTCAGCTGCCTGTTGGGTGCCAGGATCCACCACATAACCCACGCACTCAGGTCACTCCACAACAAGTACAAATATGACTCTGTCATTGTCCATGTTGGTGTGAATGACCTGAGACTTACCTCCCTGGACTACATGAAAAGAGACATGGAAGAGCTCTCCGATCTTGTAGCCCAGGCAGGTATGACCATAGCCCTGAGTAGCATTCTGCCATCGCCCAGAACGATACTGCAGTACAAGGACAAAATGATTGACTTCAACAATTGGCTAAGCTTCTGGTGTCATTCTAAGAGGATCCAGTATCTGTCTGCTTGGGATGACATGGTCGACAGACCACAATGCTTTGCCAGAGATGGCCTGTACTTATCGCCCCTGGGATTCTGGATACTGGCTAAGGTTCTTGCCGCCCCTATAGTGCCTTTTTTAGGCAAGGTTCAAATGACAAATTCACCACCGTAAAAGGAACAGGTAAGCAAACACTGAGGGTAATGCTACTCAATGCTAGAAGTCTAAATCTCAAAATGCACTTAATCGAGGCACTCCTTAAAATGGAGAACATCGATATCTGTGCAGTGACTGAGACCTGGTTCAAGGCTTCAGAGAGCACCCCTGTACTACCAGGCTTTAACTCATACTACACTTTTCGGCCATGTAACCTGGACCGAAACACCAAAGGCAGAGGTGTGTCCATATTCATTAAGGATATCCACACCTCCAGGCTATTTTTATTTATTTTACATTTGTTTACCGGAATAGTCCAACTGGATACATGTCCATTTTCAGCGGAGGCCCTGATAGGGGGTGTGGTTGCTCAGCATAATGCATCCGAGGTTATCCAAGTCCAACTAACTCTGGGCAAAACTGCACTCCAAATTGTAGCTTGCTACAGATCCCCCACCATGCCCCAAGATTCCTACTCCTCTTTTCTTGATGTACTGGAAATTATTAGGGTTCAACCAAACACCCTAATAATGGGCGACTTCAACTACCCCATCATTAACTGGGAAAACTACTTGTGTACCAACTCCTTAGCTCAATGCTTTCTGGAATTCATAAACTCCAATGCTCTGCATCAACTTATCCACACCCCCTATTAGGGGCAACAATATCCTAGACCTAGTCATTACCAACATGAGTGGCCGGTGTTCCACACCTGAAGTCAACTCCTCGTTGGTCCAATCCGACCATAAGCTAATAACTCTTGGTATCCACATCCCGTCCCCACCCCCTATTAAGGAAACCACGGTAAAAAATTTCTCCAAAGTCAACTTCATGCTTCTTAAGACAGAAGTGGTGAATTTCATGACACCCATGCAGATGGACAATACAGTTACAACTGCTGAATCCTACACAAATGCACTCTATAAGCACTTACACGAGTGCATGGATCGTAGTATCCCAAACAGAACCAAGACGCTATCCTCCAAAAAAAGGAAGCCAATCTGGTGGCCCCTGCCATAAACAAACTGTACAACAGAAGGAAGAAACTGTTGCAAAAGAGAGTAAAATCCCATGAGTGGAGGAGCTCCCTGGTCAGCCTCAGTAAGAAGCTGAGATCCCTTATAAGATCCTCCAAAGCTAGCTACGAAAACAAAATCGCCACTAATTCTAAGAACAACCACAAAGCATTCTATAGCTATGTCAAGAATCTCGATGGCAACACCCAGATCTGCTCTGAGTTACAGCACAACGGCATGAAAATTACAGAACCAACTGATATTGCCAACATCCTGGCAGATAGGTTCAGTGCTAACTTTACCCTTCCCCCCAAAGTGCCCGTATCTATACAGGAAGAATGCAGAGTCCCTGTAATCACAACTATGCAGGCAAAAGCTGCACTCTCTAAAGCCAACAACACAGCATCCATGGGACCAGACGGCTGCGTTTTACATGAACTTCAGGACAAACTGGCTCCCCACCTAAGCACCATGTTCAATAATAGCCTTGCATCAAGCTTTATGCCCACTGAATGGCACACAGCAACAGTTATCCCACTCCACAAAGGGGGAGCCACCACTGACCCCGGGAACTATCGCCCTATTAGCCTGACGAGCCTGGTCTGCAAGGCCATGGAACGTATCATCATGGAACTCATAAACAAAGACATTGGTAACCTCCAAACTCTAGATCCCACCCAGTTCAGGTTTGTGAAAGGCAGATCATGCCTCCTGAACCTGATTGACTTCTTTAAGGCAGTCACCACAGCCATAGATGAGGGTAAGGTGGTTCACACAGCCTATCTTGACCTTGCCAAGGCTTTTGACACCATCCCCCATTCTGGAATTATAGCTAAACTCACTAAACTAGGTATAAACCCCTACGTCACAAGATGGGTTGCCAACTGGCTCACTGACAGAACCCACACTGTAAAAGTTGCAGACTCCAAATGTGACCTCAAACCAGTGACAAGTGGAGTACCAAAGGGTTCAGTCCTGGGACCTCTCCTGTTTGGTATCTACTTCTCTGAAGTAAAGGCTAACACAGAAGGCCCTTGGCTAACGAAGTTCACAGATGACTACAAACTAGGAGCCATAGTCAAGTCCCCAAATGATGTGGACATCCTACAGAAGGGCTTCGCTGAGACAGATGCCTGGTGTCAGAGCCATGGCCTCAAGCTCAATGCCAAAAAGTGCAGTGTCATCCCCTTTGGTAAAAACTCTTTACTCATGAACTACCACATAGGCAGCAATCTACTTAACACCGAATGTGTGATAAGAGACCTTGGGACCCAGGTGGACAGTAGTCTCTCCTTTGATAGTCACATCACCACAGTAGTAAGGAAGTCCTTCTATGTGGCACACCTCATCATAAAAGGGTTCTCATCCAGAAAAAAAGAGGTCATTGTTCCCCTCTACTCGACACTCATTAGACCCATTACAGAGTACAATGGCCCTTTTGGAATGTACCTCACAAGACATCTGCAGCAGCTGGAAAGGTCACAGAAGTACCTCACAAAGAGGATTACTGGCCTCAAACAAATGCCCTACACTGACCGTTTCAAAACACTCCAGCTTTACTTCGTAGCATATCACCTACTCCGAGGTGATCTCTGCCTAACATATAAGGCTATGTCAAACCCAGAGCTGTTGGACATGCTACACCTAAAGAAATCCCAATCCCTCCAAGCTACATGCTCTAGGGACCTAAACTTTGTCAGCACAATAAACAGGACATGCTGGAGGGATAGATTCCTGTCCCAGAGACTTCCCATACTCTGGAACAGGCTACCCATCTATGTCAAGCAAAGTTCTTCATTAGCACTCTTCAAGAAAAATCTTGATGAGTGGATGGGAAATAGGAAATACACCCCGGGGATCACTTCTGTGTCTCTGCTCAACAATGACATAGGAAAATAACTTTCTTGGGTGGCGTAAGCCAGGGAACCTTGTTGGCTAGGCTTATGTAGGCCCTTGGGCCGATAGCCTAGTACCTACCTATGAACCTTCATGAAATTAACAAATGTCTGTCATACTCAGGCCTTTATTTGGGCAACTACCAAAGTTTCTGCATTCCTGGCTTATTGTACCTATTGGTCAAATCTCATAGTCTCCTCTAACATTGCACAAAAGACTTTCTTTAACCTCTTAGCTTCCCTCTCCACTGGTATCCATGTCCACCAGGTTGTCCTACAGTTACTGCCATGATAATCACTGACCACTTATTGACCACAGCTGTTTACAGATACCTCATCTTTTGAGGTTATGAACAGGGTCCATTCAGACTCCACCTTACCTCCCCAGTATATAGAAGAAGCTCTTTTGGAGGTGGCAATCAAAACTGTTCTCCAGTGAAGCGCTGGTTAAGTATCCCCAGAATATCCTCACTGAATATTTGTTCTTCTCTGGTTTGTCCAGCTGATATTTCTACCATCTAACCCAATTCACCACCACTTGGTAACAAGTTGACAGCTCAGTACCCCTCTTGACCCAAATGATCAGAATATATGGCCTTAGTTCTGATGATACAACTACACAGTTGATCACTGATCTTTGATCTAAGGTGCACTGGTACCAAGTACACTTATGAGCACCCTCTGTGGACATTCCATGACTAGCGCAGATGCCCAACAACAATTAAACATTCAAGTTCAGTTCAGGCAAGTCATTCTTTCCAATCATCATCTCCTCATCTCCATTATTCCCCACAGTAGCACTGAAGCCTTACAGTAAAAGTACAGAATTCATAAGTTGCACCTTTTGGGCACCATAACCACAGTCTCTAAGAAAGGTAGATACTTTGAATAGCTGCTAGATGTATATGCACAAACAGTGGAAAGAAGTTTCCTTTCTACAACTTACAATCACTCTACAGAAACCATTTGATTTACTTGCACAAACTACATATGAACAGCAACCAGTCAGTGCCTTTCCTGATGGTCAACTCCAGAGTTCAATGTAGAGGTAAGGTAAATTAAGTATAACTGGTACTTTTCAATCTTAACTTATTTTCCAGTTTCTTCCTCAGCACATTAGATAACATTCCATATCTTAAGTGCCAGCATTTCCAGGGTCTAGTTAGTCTTAATTCATCCTTCTCCATTGCACGTAATCCTCACCCTTTACTTTGTAAATGGGAAGTCCACACAACAGCTCCTTGAAGAGTTTTTACAATGAGCCCGGCTGGGCTGCATGGGTTACCTGACCACCAGGCACTCACTGGCAAACACCTTTTCCAGCTCTGGCTCTAGGTGTGGGCCACTACACAAATGCTCTTAGTAAGGTTCTCAGATTATTAACATGCACCAACTCAGTAAGTATTATGGATATTTCCTTTGTTTGTTCCCACTTTAGCACAGTTTGCGAAGGATGTACCTACCAGGTGCATAAAGCTCCAGACAACACAGCTCTAAGGATCTTAAGGGCAAACACATCCTTCTCATGGAACTATAAATGTAGAGAGAATGCATAGTGTGCAAGAAAAAAAATGAGAATTCACTGGAGCAAAAGAATCAGGCTGGGCCCCTACTGTTTGGTATATACTTCTCAGAAATTCAGGTCAAAACTAAAGGGTTGTGGCTGACCAAGTTTGCAGATGACTGTAAACTAGGTGCAATCACGGACTCCCCAAATGATGTCAGTATACTCCAGGGATGGTGTCACATAGATCAGTGACTGGTGTATTAGTCACTGTCTCAAACTGAATGCACAGAAATGCATCATTCCCTTCATACTATCAAATCAATAACAATACCCTGAGTACCCATGAAGTGGTAAGGGATCTGGGATCACAGGCTGACTGCAACCTTAACTTCAACCACCATATGTCAACTGTTGTAAGGAAAGGTTTTCAAACAGCTCACTTGATTAGTAAAGGCATTGCCTCGAGATCAAAAGAAGTTATAACTCCCTATAGTCGGCACTTATCTGGTCCATAACTGAGCATGATGCCCCATTCGGCATGTACTGTACTAAGCAGCTACAGCAATTAGAGAGACCTCAGAGGTTTCTAACAAAGAAGATCAAGGGCCTTCAGCATGTGCCTTACACGGACCGACTAAAATCCCTATCACTATACTCCATATCATATAGACTTCTTAGGGGAGACTTATGCCTGGCCTACAGAGCAAGCCAAGACCCAAACCTTATGAACTTACTGCATATCCATAAATCAAATGGGTGTATGGCTACCAGTTCCATGGACTTAAATATGGCCTGCGACTTAAATAGGATATATTGGAGGGACAGATTTATCTCCCAGCGACTGCCACGTCTTTGGAACAGGCTACCAATTCATGAGAAACAGAGCACCCCTATGACACTGTTCAAGAGAAACCTGGATGAATGGATGGGGTACCATAAATTATTACCGGGGATAGTGCACACAACCCTCCTGGACATGGGCAGTCATCATTAAATGCAATCTTGGGTATTGACTAGTACCTCTACGGTATGACTAGGCTTAAAATTACTTTCAGGTCGATAGCCTAGTAATCTCCTATGATCCTAAGTGATGAAGAAAGAAACACAAGTTAAACAATCAGAATAAAGTGTTTAAGCTAGACATTGGGGGCAGAATGTAATGCGAGGTCTGTTCAAACTTTTAAGTGTTTGGAGCTGAATGCAACTTAAAACCAGTCAAAATGACTTTCAACTACTAAAAAAAAGAAATTTGACTTTCATGAACTGAAAGCCTGGGGAATTAAAACCTGTGACTGTTGCTTTGATTCCGTTAAGTTTTAGTATATATATATATATATATATATATATATATATATATATACATACACAAAATTATGTCAAATTCTAAGTACAGAACATTCATTAAAACAAATTTACTGTTTTCAATCAGTAAATGTATGAAGAAATACAAGTTATGGTGAGTTCTACATGCCAAATTTCATGAAATGTTGTCATTTCTTCATCACTCACAATCAGCATTAGATACTTTTATAGTATTTTCTGAGGGGGAAAAAGAAAAATAACCCTGTGGCTAAAATATTCCATGTGTAAAATGTGTACTAACTGGGTCAAAAATGTCTTCCTTCTGCATATAAGAATAAGAACTACAAAATTCAGTTTCTTACAGGTGGAAGAGAAGCCCATTCAGAAATGGGTCATTTGACTTGCAAGAAACTTAGAAAACTGAACAGAATATGTTTTATATACACAATACACATGCACACACACACATACACACACACACACACACACACACACACACACACACACACACACACACACACACACACATATGTGTGGAAACCCACTCGTCCTCTGCTGCTGCGTGTACCTGGCTAGGAGTGCGCTCCTACATTGTTTTTCCCCTGAATTTCCCCTTGGGACCTCGCCTGGGTGGACACTTACACCTAACCAAAGTCACCTAACTCAACCATTATTTGCTCAGGCAGTATAACTGCTCTGCTGCCTCGACCCCCTTTTGGAAAGTTGGACCAGAAGTCTCCCAGAGGAAACTGAAGAATTGTTTTCCCCCTGAATTTCCCCTTGGGACCTCGCCTGGGTGGACACTTACACCTAACCAAAGTCACCTAACTCATCCATTATTTGCTCAGGCAGTATAACTGCTCTGCTGCCTCGACCCCCTTTTGGAAAGTTGGACCAGGAGTCTCCCAGAGGAAACTGAAGAATTGTTTTTCCCCTGAATTTCCCCTTGGGACCTCGCCTGGGTGGACACTTACACCTAACCAAAGTCACCTAACTTATCCATTATTTGCTCAGGCAGTATAACTGCTCTGCTGCCTCTACCCCCTTTTGGAAAGTTGGACCAGGAGTCTCCCAGAGGAAACTGAAGAATTGTTTTTCCCCTGAATTTCCCCTTGGGACCTCGCCTGGGTGGACACTTACACCTAACCAAAGTCACCTAACTCATCCATTATTTGCTCAGGCAGTATAACTGCTCTGCTGCCTCGACCCCCTTTTGGAAAGTTGGACCAGGAGTCTCCCAGAGGAAACTGAAGAACTGTTTTTCCCCTGAATTTCCCCTTGGGACCTCGCCTGGGTGGACACTTACACCTAACCAAAGTCACCTAACTCATCCATTATTTGCTCAGGCAGTATAACTGATCTGCTGCCTCGACCCCCTTTTGGAAAGTTGGACCAGGAGTCTCCCAGAGGAAACTGAGTAAGTATGTGTATCTGCTGCTACTTAAGCTTCTGTAATTTCTAACTCCTGCTTGTTATCTGTGTAAGCTATCTCCCTGCCAGGGCAGCCAGCAGCCTAAACCCCTCTTATTTCTCCCTCTCTATTCTCACTCACATCTAATTCCCTGAGTTACACTAGATCTTCCTTATTTCAATCCTATTTTAGTCCATAGAATTCCCCTAGTGGGCCTAGTGCACTTCTGCATTTGGCCACTAGAGGGCGGCCCCTCCCCACTGTTATTGCTTTTGCTTTACTCACTTCTTGCTTTTTCTCAGCTTTTACTCTCATTTCTCACTTTCTCTCCTATACCTTATAACCCTCTCTACCTATTATATACATATATATATTACATCCAGAACCCCTACTTACCGTGCTACAACTTACTCTCCTGTACTCTATGCTCCACTGATTGGCTCTCGATCTTCTCCTGGTTTCCTACGCTCTACTCCTTGTTTCTTACTGATTCGTGCCTTTTACCTGTAGGTCTGTTTTGATCTCCTTCTCGCTAAGCTACATTGCTCACTTCCCTCTTCCCTCTCTCCCTTGCTTTTCCTGCCTCTATCTAGCTTTATATACTGTGTATGCTATCTCTATCCCTTACCACCTGCCCTACTTTAGCTTTTCTCTCCCTACTCCCTTGACTGCTCTATCCTTCGTGTGTCTATACCTCTCACATTGCAGGAATATAGCCCTTCCGGTCTGTTCCTGCTAGCTCGCATCCCTGCTCCCCCCCTCCCTCTACATCCGCCTAGAAGTGTTATAATCCCTCCCTCCACTCAGGGCGCCATCTTTGAAACCCACTCGTCCTCTGCTGCTGCGTGTACCTGGCTAGGAGTGCGCTCCTACAGTAAGTAAAATTGATGTATACTTTATAGCGCTATTATCGGGTATTATTCTTTTCAAATTGTGTTAATAGGACTATCATAGCTACGCTATGCCAGCATTCTTTATCTAAACACTATCGACTGCTGTAGTAAACAATTCTGCTGTATAAAGTGTGGATTGCAGAATATAGCTTGTTTGTCCGTTCAGATGGGTTCACTGCATATTTGATGTAAATGTACTGGTGAAGCTTACTATTCATTATTTGTGTGCTTTCGCAAACCATATCTACATTTTGACTAGTTTCTCTTGTGTCTAGGCAGTCGCTACTGAATATACTGCGACATTGCCCTGCATTTTCCTGCTGTGCCTGTGTTTAGACTAGATTGTGTTTTTTCTCCTGTACTCCTGAAAGATTGCTTCTTATACAGTTGATGTATGAAAAGCTAATGTCTATTTAGATGGGTCGACTGTTATAAGCTGCTTTTGTACTGCTCTGCGCTTTGTTTATAATGTGCTGCAGTTACTGTTTTAATGTTTGTGTAACACGCCAGCTTCCACGTGTATGTGTTACCTTCACTTGCGCCTAGCTAGTCGCTGTTGTAGGGTGCACTAGACTTTTAATATTGTCTTGCCTACTGTAGCAATACTTTTTGATTACTGCTTCATTCCTAATCATGTACTGCATAAGAGCACGCTGACTGTGTTAGTGCCTACTGTTTGAGCTGCATATTTTCAGATGGCATTGCTCTTTTTTCACATTGTTGATGGTAGAGCCTAGCTGTAGACTCGTCTGTGAATTAGGTCTGTAGTATTTTCAAATATGCATTACCCTTTGTGATAGAATCTACTGTTATTTGGGTGTTGAATTTCTCTCTGCATTACTTAATTGTACTGTGCTTATGGTAACTGCCTTTCCTGCTTACTACAACTACTAGGACATAAGGTGTGTTACTATTAGACAGTTACTAACTCTCTCTCACCTTTTCTCCCGTCTCCAGTTGTTTTTCCCCTGAATTTCCCCTTGGGACCTCGCCTGGGTGGACACTTACACCTAACCAAAGTCACCTAACTCATCCATTATTTGCTCAGGCAGTATAACTGCTCTGCTGCCTCGACCCCCTTTTGGAAAGTTGGACCAGGAGTCTCCCAGAGGAAACTGAAGAAGTATGTGTATCTGCTGCTACTTAAGCTTCTGTAATTTCTAACTCCTGCTTGTTATCTATGTAAGCTATCTCCCTGCCAGGGCAGCCAGCAGCCTAAACCCCTCTTATTTCTCCCTCTCTATTCTCACTCACATCTAATTCCCTGAGTTACACTAGATCTTCCTTATTTCAATCCAATTTTAGTCCATAGAATTCCCCTAGTGGGCCTAGTGCACTTCTGCCCTCCCCACTGTTATTGCTTTTGCTTTACTCACTTCTTGCTTTTTCTCAGCTTTTACTCTCATTTCTCACTTTCTCTCCCATACCTTATAACCCTCTCTACCTATTATATACATATATATATTACATCCAGAACCCCTACTTACCCTGCTACAACTTACTCTCCTGTACTCTATGCTCCACTGATTGGCTCTCGATCTTCTCCTGGTTTCTTCCCGCTCCGTTCGCCCTTCGGGCTCACTCCGCTCCCCTACCCTGCCCCCAAATCTCACCCGCCCCCAGCACCTCTAGCTATATCCCTCTTGTTACCACACCCACTTCCTCTCTACACCAATCAACCTCCAACACCCTAGACATGCCCTATACCACCCAATTACCTTCTTATAACCACACCCTCTTCTATTCTACATTATCAGCCTCAATTCCAAACTCTCACTCAGATAATCGATCTTCTTCCTCCTCTAACACCTACTCCAACAACCCCACCCCCTCCACCCTCCGACCTACTCCATACTCTCCACTATCTTCAGGCTTTTACCACCATAACCTTGTATAATAATCTTTATAAACATATACAGAAAAATTACAACACTATACCACCAAGCAACCTTAATCAACATGCTCTTAAAACCTTCATCCATCTCTATTTTACTACTACTACTTCTTAAACTTTCATATCTTCACTACCTCACCCAACCCTGTACCTCCTACCATACACAATTCTATCACACAACTAACCATCTTAGTTCCCCTCTCTCACATTCACACTCATCTATTTCTCCCCATCTATACCCTATAAAACACCTCCTATCCTTCTCATACAAACTGTTCACCTCTCAGAAAAACTCCATCCCCATAGCAACCAGGAACCCCTTCACAATCACAATAAGACCCAATCCTTTTATTAAACTGCTAAATTACCTCTCTAATCCAATCTTTCATCTGATTACCAGTCTTTTATCAGGTGATATCCATCCCAACCCAGGCCCCTACACCTCCACCTCCACACGCAAGCCTATATTACTTACTTCTTTAAACTCCCAAAGCATAGTCAACAAAGTCGCAACCCTCCATGCCTGGCTCATGCATAACAAACCTGACATCCTATCTATCTCAGAAACATGGCTTAAACCCTCTATAAAAGACTCTGAAATAGTTCCACCTAACTATTCTATCATTAGAAAAGACAGGTCCCACAAAAAAGATGGTGGAGTAGCTCTCCTATATTCATCTTCCTTACTAATTACTCCCTACAACAAACCTATTCCACAATTTAACAATGCTGAATTACTCCTAACTCTCCTACAAGTTAATAAGTACAAACACATGTATCTAGCATCCCTCTACATCCCCCCAGGGGAAAATATTTCCACACTAGAAGATATCCTCTCCTGGCTCTCTAACAACATCAGCAATGAAACCATAATCTTAGGAGACGTAAATATTAACTGGGCCTCCATCCAGTCACCAACTAACCCCCTTAACATCAACCTATATAAATTTCCCAGCTAATCAACACTGTTACACGTCCATCAAAAAACCTCTCTTGTGGCAGTATTCTAGATTAGATTCTAGTGTCACATCCCCACAATTTTTCAGACAGTGGTACTCTTCCCGACCCTCTAAGTGATCACATGCCCATCTTCACTCACAGACTCCCCTGTATCTTATACCGCACCCACAATTATATTACTACCCGAAACCACAAAAACTTCAACCCAACAACCTTTTTAAAATCCCTAAAAGCAATTAATTGGAACAATCTAAGGACACTATCCTTAGAAGACGCAGTTGCCCAATTCAACTCAACATTCTTAGAAATACTAGACTCCCAAGCCCCTCTGAGAACAAAGAGAATAAAAACTAAGTCTGCCCCCTGGCTAACCAAAAACACACTATCAACCATGCGCCTTAGAGATAAAGCCTGGAGACTATATCAGAAAAACAAGACCCCTGAACACCATATTGAGTACAAAACCCTTCGAAATAAAGTAAAAAAGCTTATTATCTCTGATAAACAAAAATACTTCTTTACACTCCAAAACAATAATAAAACAAATCCTCAAAAATTTTGGAAAGGAATCTCTACCCTCCTTAATCCCAGTAAACCACACACCCCTACCCCAGACCCTAATGCCCCAGATTTAGACTTAGCTACTCAATTTAACTCCTTTTTCATTGAATCTATTAGCAAACTAACTTCCTCATTCCTTAGCCCCACCTCATTATCTAATACTCCTCCACCCTCTCCTGCTAACATTCCACCTTTCATTACCACTCCCTCCTCATTCCCATCTACTCACTGTCTATCCTCCACCTCTTCTCCTACTCCAACTTCCACATCATCCTTACCATCCTCTAATTCTCTCTCTCCCCACTCAGCTCTATTCTCACTAAAACCTTTACCTACTTCTACTATAAAGAAACTCCTACAGAAATTGAAGCCATGTACTAACGCACCTGATAACATTCCCTCTTACTTCCTAAGTATAGCTGCTGAAGCAATTGCCTATCCTATAAGCATTCTAATCAACCGCTCCATCCATACATGTACAGTGCCCCAACTCTGGAAACAAGCCTTTATCATTCCTCTGCATAAAGGTGGCAATAACTGTAACGTCAACAACTTCCGACCCATTGCAATCCTGTCCCCCATTTCTAAACTTCTAGAAAAGTGTGTCCAACTTCAACTCTTACCACATCTCTTAGATAACAACCTTCTAACCCCTACTCAACACGGTTTTAGGCCAAGTCATAGCACTATGACAGCCCTCCTCTCCTATCTTGAGACTGTTAATAAAGCACGTGACTCTGGCCAAATTGTCTCTACCCTACTACTTGACCTCTCTAAGGCCTTTGACACTATCTCACACAGCCTGCTCTTAACTAAACTTTCAAAACTTAACCTTTCTCCCTCCTCTGTGAACTGGTTCTCCAGCTATCTATCAAACAGATTCCAAGCTGTAAAATGGAAAAAGGCCACTTCCTCTTTTCTTAGTACCCCCACCGGAGTTCCCCAAGGCTCCATTCTTGGTCCCCTTCTTTTCAATATATTTATAAATGATTTCCGCAAATCCATTCCATTCTCTAACATCATCCAATATGCAGATGATTCTACCATTATCTGCTCTGCCACATCTTCCTCTATGCTCCTAAAGCTTACACAAGAAGCTTTTTCAATTACTGAACATTGGATGAAAATAAACCACCTAGCACTCAATGCCTCCAACACTAAACTAATGGTATTTACCCCCTCAAAAACTACTCCTTTCGATATGAACACATTCTTGATTACTAGTCAAAATAATTCATCCCTGGAACTGGTGTCTGAAACCAAGTTACTTGGTGTCCAAATTGACAACCAGCTTAATTTCAACTCCCACCTACAACTAAATATTAAAAAAAAAACATCAAAAACTAGGCATGCTCTATCGTCAGAAACAGTACCTCACAAGCTCCTCTAAAATCACTCTCTCTTCTTCCTTTCTTATCCCCTCCCTTCTCTGCGGAGCCCCTCTGCTAACTAATCTTCAGTCCTAAAAAAACAACAACTTTCCTCTTGTTACAACAAAATCGCGAAGTTCGCTAACAGCCACAGGTCCTCCACCCACCACTGTTCCTCTCTCCAAAAACTAAATTGGCTTGAACTACCAAATCAAATCAACTATACTCAGCTAACTTTAGCCCACAAGCTCATTCTCAACCCATCTCTCTGTCCCTCCCTGTCTTCTGCCTTCAAGATGCACCTACCCGATAGAGTTTTAAGGTCAAACAATCAAAACCTACTAGAAGTACATAAACCAACTCGTCCCCCAGGCAAAAACTTACTATCCTTTAACCTAGCTCATCTCTGGAACTCACTCCCACCATCCATTCACACCACTTCCAATCATTACATGTTCAAAAAATCTCTTCATATATATCTAAGGTCCCAATGGGAATGCTCTTGCTCCCACCCCTCATAAAAATATGGTATTTACATCTTCTTTCACACTCATGTTACCTGACTGTACCTTATAAAGCTTATGTTCCTTACAAAATAACCACTCTGTATGTGTAAAGTAATATCATTTTTCACAGCAAAAATACTGCACATTATCATTCACTAGATTGTATTGTTTGAAAGTTTCCTGAATTTTGAACTCAAATGTTTGTATCTTTTACAATTGTATTATTTTTATTAGCAGTCTATTGTTTGTACCTAGTTTGTTAGTTTCTTGGAGCTTTTCTCCCCAGGACTCCATTGAAAACGGGCTCTTTTTGGCCCAATGGACTATCCTGGTAAACCAACTGCAAATAAATAAATAAAATAAATAAAATAAATAAAATAAATAAATATATATATATATATATATATATATATATATATATATATATAAAATTTACCAGGGCAAATGTTCATATGAGTGAAAGTTCTTTCTAATGAAGCGTTTGCCAACAGTCTTTTGTAGGAGATCACGTTTCAGTTGGGTAATGGAATTTGCCCTTACCCTGCTGTTGTGCCATATCGAAGTTGATATATACAATTAGCAGGGGAGCTTGCTTCCCTGCAAAAAAATTAGTTTTAGTTTTGGATATTTTCAATCATTTTACTTTTGAGCATATAATACAATATTTATGAGACTATTGCACGTGTTTTATATATATATATATATATATATATATATATATATAGAGAGAGAGAGAGAGCTATGTTATATGGGTTGGAGACAGTGGCATTGACAAAAAGGCAGGAGTTTGAGCTGGATGTGGCAGAGGTAAAGATGTTAAGATTTGCACTGGGTGTGACAAGGGTGGACAGGATTAGGAATAAGTATATTAGAGGGTCAGCCCAGGTTGGAAGGTTTGGAGACAAAGCCAGAGAGGCAAGATTACATTGGTTTGGACATGTGCTGAGAAGGGATGCGGAGTATATTGGGAAAAAGATGCTAAGGATGAAGCTACCAGGTAACAGGAAAAGAGGAAGGCCTAAGATAAGGTTTATGGATGTGGTGAGAGAGGACAAGCAGGTGGTTGGTGTGACAGAGCAAGATGCAGGGGACAGGAAATAATGGAAACAGGTGATCCGCTGTGGTGACCCCTAGCTGGAACAGCGGAAAGAAGATGATATATATATATATATATATATATATATATATATATATATTTATATATATGTGTGTGTGTGTGTGTGTGTGTGTGTGTGTGTGTGGTTGGATTTGGTTTAATTTCTCCAAGGCTTTTTGTTTACTAACAGCATGACAAAAATGGACCCTATTCCTAAGTCAGGGTATGGTTACATTTCATGAAAGTAGTCTCTGATATAAGCCAAAAGTACTCTTGCAAGACACAAAATTTGTCCAGAACTGACTCCTTCTGTAAGTCATATGGAGTTGCATGTATTGGCTGCATATTTAAATATGACTGTAAATTCTTTTTCATTAGACCTGTTGCTCCTACTAATATTGGAACTATCTGGGTATCCTTCTTCCACATTTCTCTCATTTCTGCCTGTTAATCCTGGTATTGTATGACTTTGTGTCTCTGTGTGTAAGACACTTTAATCACTGGGTGTAGCATTTCCAATGATCAGTGCTACTTTTGTCTTTTTTTCCTGGACTTTTATATCTGATTTTCTCACATCTATTTTTTGAACCACTGGTAAAGGGTGATGCCATGTGATATAAACTTCATTTTCTACAGTGCTCTGTGGTTCATAATTTCAATGCTTCTCAGCTACTTCAAAATTGTAATGTCTGTACAATCCCCAATGCAACAGTCTTGCCACATTACTGTGCCTTTCAGTATGCAAGCCGTCTGCCATGAGTGTATCACACCCACCAACAAGATGTGCGACTGTTTCCTGGTCTTTTTTCAAAGAACCTGCATTTGTCTGTTTCTCCCACATATTCAATGGACTTTGTAAACCAACATGTACATAGTCCTCTGTCCTGGGCTGCTATTATTAACCTTTCATCTTTCGGTTTCAGTTCACCTCTCCTTATTCACTGATGCATCAAATCCTGATCGACATGAGGTTGTTCCAGGAGATCACTATACTTACTGCAATATTTATGCCTTTTCCTCATTTTGTTCCTTCTCATTTGATCCTTCCTCCTTACATTCTTTGTTTTGGTCTTTGGCATATTCAGTTGTCTGATTTTTGTCTACTTCTGGTTTAATTTCCATTCCCACTTGATGCAGATATGCTTCTGCTAGACTTAACAGAGACGTTATCACAGACTTCTTCCCCTTATGTTTTAAAACTTTCACTATGTTTGAATCTGGTGAGGTCAGCAGAGATGTATGCAGTCCCATGACAGTGAATCTGTATATGTAATCAGTTTTGAGGAGGCTCATACCTCCTTCAGAATGAGGAATATTTAATCTTTCCCTGGGGTTCAATAATGCCTACACTAAGTGTATACTAAGTGTTCACTGTTCTGAGTGAACAGACAACACAGGCAAAACTTAGGATTTTCGACTGGAAACAGACTGCCTACCCTGCTTGGATTACTTTCGAATACTTAGTAATTCTGTATAATATTTCAAATTATATATATATATTTTTTTTTTTACTTAGGATGAGTTTAAGTTCGCTACCTCTACTGCCATTGTCTTATCTGAATAAATATATAGTGACTAACTACACATATATGGACTGAAAACCTTACAGACAGAGAAATTTCTCACACTGTTTTTTTTTGGCTCCACTATACTTGTTTAGTGGGTTGTTTGAGCCTTCAGGGATACCACGGAGATTCCTTGTATTTTCTTTCCCATTTTCATGCCTCTTCTCCAGATATATCCCATTCTACTTGCTTCTCCTTAATCTGGGGACTTACCTGTGCTGGATTTTCTATGGTAAATTCTTCACTTTGCAGATTATCCATGAATTTAATTTTTGTTTAACTTCTACCTTACTAATTCTCTGTTGTACACTTCCTTTTTGCCTTTTTACTTTTTGTACTGTGATATGTTCCATATCTGGATGCCTATGCCTGTATTTCTCTGCAAATATCTTTGGAGCTCCTTTTTTGTATTTATTAGCTTGGTTTTCTCCTTTGCATAAATATTGCACCATACAAGATGTCTTTTTCTTTGCCATGTCCATGTTTCTTTTCTACACCTTTGAAAAATCTCTGGGTCGTCTTCTTTATATTTTCACACTTCTATCATTTCTTTTTCCAACTGGCCCAAGGTTTCTTCATCTCTCCAATGTTTTTCATGGATCTGTTGTATTAATTAACAAATTTTTTCTTTGAAGCTTTTGAAAGTTTTTCTTGTGCAAGTCTTTTTCTTCCCTCTGACTTTTCTCTTAATCTTTCTGAATATCTATTATCTGTAAATTCTGGGCTTCTTGCATAATAGTAACAATACATAATTTCTTTCTTATTCTCAATAGTCCAAACTGTCATCTTTATGGGTTTTTTGACTTGTCAGTTTTTGTGATTTTTGTAGACTACTACTCCCTTCTACAACAGGTGGTTCATCCTGCCCCTGAGCCTGGCCTAACCGTGTTGAAGTAATGTATACCAGTCTTGAGGGTGCTTCCAGTCCCAGCACTAGTGCATACAAGAGGATTGGGCACTTTTTAACCTGGGATGTCTGCACCTGCTGTCTTTTTTATTTTACTTATTCACCTCTCTCTCCATGATGTGTTCTATGTAAAAATAGTTTATATATCAGTGTCATCTTGGTGAGATGTTTTTGAAAACAGGATCTACTACATGAATGTTCTTCAAGACGTGAGGATGAATTCTTTTCCAGAAATACTAATCTCCTTTTCTTGCTCTATTCATCATCTCTCCAGTCTTTCTTTCTCTCTCTCTCTCTCTCTATATATATATATATATGTATATATATATATATATATATATAATGTTTAAGCTTCATCATATTTTGTTTAATTCTATGATATCATCAGTTGTGCTTGCTCCAAGGAGAGTCCCAACAGGAACTGCATTGAATACACAACCCAGGTGTGATTAAAAAACAGAATAAACCTAAGGACTAGGTAAATACAATGGTTTCTTGGATTGAACCTAGCGGGATGTGTGTACTAGAGAAAAAAAAAACATATGAGACTTCTGGGCGTTTTGCTTTATCTTTCAGAATTTATCCTCCTTTTCGGTAAGGTAATTGTTTCCCCTGAGGAAATTACTGGAACAAGATGTGTCACTGCACTGGAGAGAGGAGGATGAAAGCAGTTTTGAACTACTTAAGTAGTTGGTTACCAAAGCATCTACATTAAAACACTTTTAAACACTTCTATTAGATTATCACTCAAGGCATAGGCAAACATACATTAATATAAAAGAAAAACCCATATTAACCTGCTTCCAGTTACATACATTACACATCACATATGTCCTTTTTTTATAACCATAACCAGTCCAAAAATATATAAATAGCTCAATTCCTACCTTCACTTAAACATCTCTTCTCCTCCTGAACAATATTCTGCAGGTATTATACCCATAATTTCCATTTATTTCTATGCACTTTGCTCCTTCCCTTTCCTAAAGGCCCCACTTCCAGTTCTTTTATCATTGTTACAATACAGAATAGAATTCTTCAAGTACACCTGGTTTAGACTTTGATTTCCATTTACTAGTAACTGTTTTTTGGCAGCCACTAGAATTAAACTTAACAAGGCCTTACTATATCTATGGAATTCAGACCCTGTGTTCCAGCTCAAAAAATCATTTCCTTAGTGACACCCATTTGCTCACCCAGTATTTCTGAAAGAGGACCCTGAAGGGAATTTTTAAATTCTGCCAACTCATTACACTTCCGAAATATATGAACCCAGTTACCTCTATCTTCTCCACCACACCCCCAACATCTGCTATCTCCCTGAGGAAAAATTCCTTAAAATCTGCTTGTGGTATAAACATATGTGCACAAATACTTCCAAACAAAAATAATAAGCCTTCTGGGTTTTGTTGCATACTAGGGAGCCATACATATGTCCTCCCATTGTTTCCATGTAAATTGCTTATCCAATCTCTTCCCAATCTTTTCTAACCTCCTCTGATTAATTCTTACAGTTATCATGCAATATCTTACATGTCCTTCTAATTATACCTTTTATAAAATCAGATTCTGTTCTAGATTCAACAAAACAATCTATACCATAGCAGGACTTTCACTTAGGATTCCCCTCTCTCTTTCTCTTTTCCTACTCTCTGATAACAATCCCTGGTAGTGAAGGTCATCTCTAACCTGCAGTCCAAATGTTTTCTTGGTTTCATCCCATTCTGTTACTTTTCTTTCTCTAGTTACTTTCTGCCATTACCTTGGTTTGCTTGTCAGTTTTCTCCAGTAAATTCCAGCCCCCTCTTGCTTATTCTCTATACTGCCACTTCCAGTCATCCTTATCAACAAAACCGATCTCCATTCTTGTGCTGGCTTAGTTCATAGAATACTTTCTACTACTTTACAAATATAATATTCTGTACGGCTATTATTCTCCTTAAGGATCTCCATCCCAAATCACTCTCTCTCTCCTTATTTCTTCAATACCCCCCAAGCTTCATCATAATCCATTTACACTTTGAACTGTAACCTTCTTCTTGTGTTAGGTACATAAGCCTTAGCTGTGTAGCTCTAAAATATAATTTCAAATCAGGTAATCCTAAAACATCTTGTTCTTTTGAAAGCATCAGCTTATCCCCCTTAACTCTTGCTCTCCTCCCCTCCTAGATAAATTCTTCAACTCTTTATTAATTACTGTTCACAACTTTTCCTCTGGTTGATAAACATATGCCTGACCTGTATATAAAACTTAAGGGACTACAAATATTTTCACTGCTTGTATATTACTATTTGTATTCATAAACAAGAGATTCCAGTTTCTGAGTTTTTGTATTATCCTTTTAGTCTCTTCCCACATACTCTTAGCTGCCAAAACAGAAGCCTTTTTAATCCACACTACTAAATACTTCATCTTATTGTGTACTTATAAATATGGGTATTGCTGAACCAATTCATGCGTGGAAACATAATTTATGACTATAGCATTGTTTTTATCTACATTTATTTTATATCTCGAAAAGACCTGAAACTGTCTCAAAATGTTCCACAATGCAGAGATGTCCTTTTATGGATTTATCATGTACAAAATAATATTAACTGCAAATAAAGCTAACCTTTGATTGCCATACTAATTATATTCTTGAATTTCTGAGTCCCTTATTTCCTTTGCCAATGGCTGTAAATATAAAGCAAATAACAAAGGGGAAAGGGTACAACCCTACCTGAGTCTTCTGTTCAGACACAATGTATCAGACAGGAACCCTCTCACTTCAGTTCTTGCCTCCGATCCTTCATATATCCTCCTAATTAACCCTATTATCAAATCAGGGAATGAAAATGTTTACATTACTCATAAAATCCCTAATTACTCTGTCAAATGCTTTCTGTACATTAAGACCCACCAACAACAGAAGTATTTTTTTTTACATTCTGCTTCTCTCTGGATTGTTACTGTTCTATTAATGTTATCAAATGTTTGCCTACCCTCTACAAAACCACATTGATCCATATCTATCAACACCTTTGCCATTCTTTTAGCTAGTATAGACAAACACTTTATACTTGTGGTTTAAAACTGCAATGGGTTTATATGAAGCTGGGTCTGACGGACCTTTACTATCTTTAAGTATTACAGTCACCACGGCTTTCTTCCAAGATACTGGTGCTTTCCCTCCTTTTAAAATACTGTTAAACAAAACCTTCCAGATATTTATCACCTTCTTCCCCCCTAATCTCCAAACTTCCACAGGAATACCATTTGTTTGCAGAGACTTCTCTGAAGATTGATTATAAATCACTGTTTTATCTAATTGCTTCCTATATTAAGTGTTAATTGAGACAAATGTACCTCTAACTTTGGCATACTTAAATCTTCCATAAATATTTCCATTTGTGCGCTTTTTGATTTCCACATTTCTCTGCTTTATACAAATGTTCATAACATTTCCAAAATATCTCTAATAACTTTACAAGATCTCTGGTGATTTTTCTTGTTATAGGTGCCCTATGTTTGGAATTAACCCTTTCCACTTTCTGTTCCCTAAGTCATTGTGCTAAAAGTTTTTATACTCTGGGGTTATTATCCCAAACACTTGCTTAACATCAATCTTTCTAAACTCATGCATATTATCCAGATACTCTCTTTTGTTCTGTTTAGCACTCTGTGGTTGCACCTCTTCTTGTTCTCTGAAATTCCCCTTATTCTGCAGTACTTTGTCAGTCCCTCTAAATAATTCGTATTAGTTCTTAACCATATCTCTTTCTCTTTTATTTCTATCCTATTTTTAAACTCTATTTTCATTTTATCCCACTCACTAGTTATAACATCTGAAGACATTTTTGCATTCCCTAATAAGAGGTAGGTCTTGGTTTAACTTCATTACCCTGCATTTTTGTCTTAGTTTTATTAGTGCATGATCTGAAATAGTTATTGAATGTGTAACTTCATACTACCACAAATCTACCATTTTCTTTTTTCCCCATCTTCTATCACTATAATTAGTCTCCTATTCATTTGTCCCTGCCCTTCTGCTGAAACTTTATCCTGAAATGCTTTCTTTATCAAATGTACATGCTCATTTCTTTCCAAATTTATCTCTTTCAGCACTACTATTTGTACTCTACATTTCTTAATATAATTCAATACTCTCCTTTTTTGTCTGAACCTGTAAATCCATCTCTTTTCCAAGACAATTTGGATACTGTAGCCATTATAAGAAGTTATTGCTCCCACCTATTATATATGACAGTTTTTTTGTGTGTGTGTGTTCCCAACTTTTGTGTTACATGCACACACTGTTTGGCAGGCTATTTTATACAGTTGTTTCTTGTCATCTCAATTTGAACCTATGTCACATTTTTTAAGACTTTTGTTTAAATGAAAACCACTAAACAAAAACTAAATCCTTTTCAGAACACTCCATAAACCATTAACACAAAACAAACACACAACATTTTGTGCATCTTCAAAAAATGAAGTTTAACCTTCTAGATAGGAACAACTGTCCCAATCAACAACTGCACCCACATACATTAGTCAACCTAAAATTAAGGTTATTTATGCTACAGGACATGTTACAGCCTTTTACTTACACTGATTGGTGTCTGTTCTTTTCTAATCCCTATTCCCCTCCCAGATGTGAAAACAGCTTGTATGCTTTTAGAAAACATTAACTTTTAGTACTAAGAAAATCTGCACTGGCTAGCTTTACATAGAACCAAATTATACACCGTTTTATTAATGCACTAAAGTATTAAGGCTGCTAGGGAAGCTGCTATCTCTTATTCACTTTCAATAATGCTCAGAACTCTCAAGATTAGGTGCTTGCACCTGCAGACAGTTCATCTCCATGGAAACATAGTCAGCAATGACAGAAAAAACAGCTGACAACTCTGCAGATGCATTTAGGAAACTTGGCCAATTTCACTCAGCAAAGAACAGAATGCACAACTGCTTTTAGCTGCAGATTTCTTGGCTCTTACTGGACATTTGCTAATGGGGAAAAGCAAGCTAATATCATTGCATATGCAAGAAACTCAGTACTTCTCACGGCTTTCAGCATTTTGTCTTTTATTTCTCAAGCCTAATTGCTTATAAAACACTTGTTTATAGACTAAGCTGAGGGCATTAATTCAGACATTCACCTTTTCAAAAATAAGAGAAAAAATCTCAACTCTACATATAATCAGTGCACTTTTACACCCCAGACCCAACCCAGCAGCACTAGATCACAGCATATTAACTTAAACATGTTTTTCCTAGCCTTTCTTCTATTATTAAAAAGTAAAGCCTATTACTTCTTTCAACTAAAATAGTACTTGTTTACTTTAATATACTTATTACATACAACAATCACTTAAAAGACACTCTGCACCCCCACATTTAAAATACCCCTGACTACAGACTACACAAAACTGCTTTACTATGTAACACAGTTTATATTGTGAAATGTATTATACAAATAGCATTAATAACAAAAAATTGGTTTACTTACAGCTACTTTTTTCCTTTTAGTGTCCTTCTAAACAATGTCAAAGTGGGGTATATGCTTTACACTCTACCCACAAGTTTAACAAACTCAACTAAAGTACAATCTTTCTCAGCAACTTTTTCTTACAAAGCCATATTTCACAAATGTGATTGATGCACTATAATCTCACATTTATTCATGAATTTCAGTTTTGCTGGTCTTCTTCCTGTTCAGCTCCATCTCACGACACCAGACTCTGGTTCAAGTCCAAGGTACTCATGATTCTTCTAGTCAATTCCTGTGTTTTTTCAGTATGTCAAGCAGTTTTCTTTGGAACATTGGAAAAGGTGTGACTGACAAATTCTGTCTATGAACTTTATTGTCAGAAGTTCCCTTTTTGCACACTTTTTTGTTAGATAAACTGTTGTATTTCCTCCTTAGCCTGTTCTGTGTCAAAATGTCTTTAATACTCCAGGAACAAAACATTCTGATGACAGCTGGGTACAGCAGCTTGAATCTCACACCTGCCTTGTGACATTTCTTGATTAATGGGGATAAATTTGCTTCTCTTCTGCTGGTGTACAGTGAATAATCATTTCCACAATCACACTGTTGTCTCCTATTTTTAATACTTTTCTCTTCTAGCAGTTTTGTCAGGATCAACTCTTTCTGTTGTTATGGCTACATCTTTACTAACACCAGGTTTGTCGCATACACTGCTTATTTGTGCTTTCATAAAAAGAAATACAGTTTGTTCCTTCCAGTTTTTCTGGTAGAACAAAGTCTCAGGTTTTTCTCTGCACACACTGTCTTCTAACTCTTCCATTTTGTCAAAGAGCTCCCCTGAGAAGTCTTATACTCAGTCAGCCTGTTCTTCATTTCAGCCTCTGATTTTTGCTGTTTTATCAGTTCATCTGAATAGCTAGTTAAAGCTTCTTCTATTTTCCAGCCTTTCACTAACTGAGTTGATATACTCCTTCAATGTTTCATTTATTTTAATTACCTCTGAGTACATCTGATTTATTTTTTTCCTCTAAATTACTCAAAGTCATCTCCTGTACCAAAGCTGAAGCTTGAGCTGCTTTTTACTGAACAGCTGCATGATTCTTTCCAGCCATTTTTTTCTCTTCATATTTTCATTCAACTTTTCATTGAATGAGGTATTTTGTTCAAGGTAGGCAAGCAAATTGTTCTGAATCAGCTGGAGGAAAAAAAGGCTGCATTTGTGAGTAATATGTGCAAAGAGTGGCCAGGCATATCAACACAGATAGAAGAAGTAGTCCTGCACTGTACTCTGTGTTGCATGAAAAAATTGGTCCAGCAAGGGTGCACATTTTTTCCATTATCAAGATGTCATATACTACATATATGCCAATTTCTATTCTTTTATTTTTAGTATCCTTTTGTAATCTGGCCACAAGCTGCTGTTTAGTCTGTACTGTCTGATGTCTGTACCACTTTACAAGATGGGATGGTTCACCATACTGGTGGAAAGGGGAGACGTTAAGAGTGGTGAGGAGACAGACGAGATGAAAACCTTTCTGGCCACAGATTAATCACACTGACACAAGCTTTTTGACTGTAGGCACTACAGACCACTAGTAAGCTGAGACTGTTTGGCAAATGGGCATGCAATAGCATCATGACACAGCCACTTATGCCTATGTGGTTAAGTGCTCTTCTATTTCCAAACCATTTACAACTCCTGCAACACCTTTTGGTCTCCTCAGTAGAGTTGGTGACCAAGGTGCACCCCCACAACATCATCACTCCCTTTACCTGAAAGAAGGAAGCATTACTTCATAATTCCTCATTCCTTTATCCTTGACTCATTCACTGCCTGGGCTCACTATATGGCTGATTACAGATGAAATGTTAACTGGATCACATTACGATGAAAAAAATGAAACTTGCATCACTTAAAAAAATTAGCAACGCTCAAGTAGTGACTCTGGCACTCTAGGAGCCAGGCAGGGAGGGGGAGGAATGAAAGCGTATGACCCACTCATCTTTCTTGGGGGGGGGGTGACAGAAGTTTACATACACTCTGGTGCATAGTGAAGAGTGTGATCTCCCTGCTGAAAACCACAGATACCACTGCTTGTGCTGCAAGGGGAGAGCCAGGACTGCTTTCAGGGAATGGCCCTTGCAGAAGTGAGGGGATGTCCTTCATACACAGACTATTGCATGCACCTTCCCATTGCACAGCTGGATGCATGCCAGTCAGGGGACAGGGAGAAAACAGAAAACTGTGAACTACCTCAATGGATGTTTAGATGAGGGCCCCTCCTGGCCAACTCCTGCCCTGGTGATTGGGAAAATAATTCTTAACTGGGTAGGAGGGAGCTGAGGATTGACAAGACAGTGGGAGCAAAGTGCTGTATAAACACTAGGCAGATTCTAAAGTTAAATATAGAAATACTGCACATAAAATGAAGCACATACTCAAGAAATCAAAAAGCAGAAACAATGAGTATCACATTGCTTTGTTGGAATAAAGAAACACTTCACTGCAAAGGTGTTGTCCTGGAACCTTCACAATTACTGATGGGTCACAGACTAAAAAACAAAATTTCTTCATCCACTTTTTCCATATTTAGCATCAAATATCAATAATGTAACAAGGCAATACTTAACAGCAAGTACCAATGATGAGCCTTGTCTCATATATCAAATGACAGACATACAGAATGGGTGTATACTGGATCATTGATGAAACTTTAAGATCCAATGCATCGCTTACCTTCCATCAAGTCTTGGTCTATCAAAATACAAATTAAAAAACAAAAAAGTATCAAGCTTTTTTTACATGAGGGCAGATTTCACATCATTTTTATATTTGCTTACTCTGAGATTACACAATACTGGGGTAAAACAAAACATACTTACTTTCAAAATGAGTGGGTATATGAGCACGCTCGTGCGTGCACACATACATGCACTGACACAGATACACACAATTACCAATCTATTTAAAAACAAGTAAAACACAAAATCAGTTTTTTGCAGGGAGGCAAGCCCTGTTGCACGCCCCCCACCCCCACATCTCTAAATATATTAACTCTCAGATTGCACAACACTGGAGAAGAATGCAAACCTCCTTACCCCAACTGTAATGAATTTCAGTAAATCACATAGTTCCGATGAATCAAATATGCCATGAAACGTACCACCTGACTCAAAGATTGACTATGTAAAGAATGACAGACTAAACAGCCTCCTGCAGAACATGTATAAAATTGCCAGTTCTGTATAATGACATAATACACAAACTAGCGATTTCAGTAAATTACTGCTCTGTATGCCTGTAAAATCCCGAAAAACGTGCCTTATATGCAGTTAAGTAAACTCCATACAAAATAATTTGAAATATAACAGTCTAAAATCTTTTGTACTGTATTAATATGTATAATATCTCTGATGCCTATCCCAATACTTCTGAAAAATGTTTACAGCTTAAAAAATGGAGGGGGGAGAGGGCACTGTACTGTTTATTTCCATATTATAATCTAATCATTTGGCCTAGTTTCACATACTGCTTTGCAGCTGAAATAGCAAAGTCTACAAAGTTAGCCAGCCACACAGTACTTTTCAAATGAAAAAGTATGCATTAATGTTACCTTCTGTTTCAGGCTTATCAGCATTTAATGGACTGGTAGGTGAGCTTCCAGATGACTTCCTGCCACTCAACCCAGATATCATAGCCAGTGAAGACAGCCTTCCTATTGCCCTTACAGCATTTCCCGTTTTCTGCAAAAGAAAAAAATACTCAAAAGTGTGTACTGCAGCCCATGTTTCAAATCACCACCACTGCATTCTGCTGTCCTTCACTGTAGTAAGCTGTGTCCTTTTATGGTGCTCCACACCTTCCACTATGTTGAACAGCTGGAAAGGGTGCTTTGATGATATAACTTACATTGTTATCAAAAGAAAACAAAATTCTTATATAGCTACTGAATATTGAAGATAACTACCCTATAATCAAGTCTTCTATGAATACCTTTGAATATATGTGACTAAAACTCGTGTCATTAAAACTTCATTAGGTATAGTCCATTTCACTGAAAGTCTATTTAGCAGCATACTGGAATAATCAAAATATTTATTGTCACTCTGTATTATACTACATAAGTTCATTTGTTTTCAATATTTGTAATTTAAGAGTTAATATTAATACATTAGAGGGTTTGGGAGACTTTTGTCCTCACACATTTATGCATCGTGTGTAATATACATACATACATACATACATACAAACCAATATACCAAAAACAGTTGTTTCCATAATAAGTGACCAGACTGTTCTTAAAAACATCTAAACTAGTGCTTGCTTTAATGTAGTCTGGTGTATAATGCTCAGAGAGCTTATCTATTTAAACCTGGGTAGATACGGTGTGTTGTATAGTTGCAGCATAATGGCCATAAACCAGGAAGTGCTGAAAGAGGAGGAGCTAGGAACCTTCTGTCCTGCTGTAGCTGGAAGTGTGTATCAGACTCCGCATAACCAGTGAAATCATCCAGTACTTGTCACAGATGGTTATCTGGTTACTGTGGAAAAAGTGAATGATAAACAGTACTATGCTTGTAAATATAAACTTACTGAGATGAAAAATGAAAGTAAAGAGCTGTTTCCATTACCTGTTCTAGTACAGAGGAGCTAGCTTAGGTCAGAACAAATGTCCACCCCCTTTACCTTGAAGAAGTTGAAAAAGTACAAGTTGTGCCATTAGAGAGTGCATACAAGTTTTCGGAGATATGACTTGCTATGACGTGGAGCAAGTTAATGATGGAATTTCTCAGGAATCCGCTACCGCACTGCTAGATGTGTCCAACCTGCGGCCCTCAGAGCTCTTCCATGCGGCCCTCAACCTCTAACTGCAACATCGATGCACACATGCCCCAAAACACTTTTTTTTTGTGTTTTTCGTTCCCGTGACCTGTAATGCTAATGTCGGTGTGCGTATGCGCCAAAGCACCCTTCTAGTCTTGTTTTTGAGCCAAAAAAGGGTCAGTGTGTTTATGCCATTATTTTGCACTGAACAATCAGTGTGTGTGTGTGTGTGTGTGTGTGTTCTCGCTGAAGAGGGACTCATGTATGGATTTGCCGCTGTTGCCTTTGAAATGGACAGCAATTACATGTGTTAATAGGTAAGTATGGAGTGAGTGAGTGCATGCATGAAAGCAGAATTGTGTGCGTGAAAGTAGAAGAAGAGTGCGTGTGTGTGTATGTGTGCATGACTGAGAGAGACGCATGCACAAAGAGGCTAACAATGATCAGTCTACCTACTGAACACAAACAAGTTAGCTCACAAATATATCATACATTAAGAGTACACTTTCATTAAATTGTGGCTTTTACTGACAGGGAGAGTGTTGTATTGAACATGAACTCATACCTCTTAACTGTATGGATTTTCAAAGAATGTCTGGATTTTTGCCTCATCTTCCAATTCGTGTCTTTTGCTTAGGAAATAAAAGTAGTCATCCAAGGTAATGCAGTTCCAGGGAGTAAGAATGAGACAGCAGCCTAGGGTTAATGAGTCAGTAGTGGACTGACTATGTGGGACTGTAGCATAAAAAGTTGTATTGTTTTTTCAGACAAACAAAAAAGCACCTAGTACTGTTTTTTCATTGGTGGGTTCTAAGCAGTGGTAGATTGGACAACAGTAAGCATAGCTTTGGCGGATCATCAATACTGGCAAATCAAGTGGGCACAATGTCATTTTTTAAATGTTGGGGATTTTAGTGTGTATGTGAGTGCTTATGTGTTGGGAGTGCTGCAACAGTAGATGATTATTAAAGACAGACACTTACGGACTGTGGAGAATATGTTTCTTTGTTTCAAAACCTAATACTTGGGTACGCATGCCAGAAGTAGATTTTTTAAGACATAGCTTCTTGCCATTTACAGTGGATGGATACTTACATTTAATGGACAATGTATTAGTGTGGGCCTGTGGGGTTCTGAAGGATGCCAAGTCTACCACTGCCAATGTCTTGTAAAGTGACCTGGAAATGGATATTGGGATGTTACTGAAAAAAATATAGTAAGTGGGCTTAGAAATATAGCTTAATTAAACAAAGTATACTTTCAATTTACAGGCCATAATTTAATTTATTTCAGGTAGTCCAGATACTGGTAGATTGTATACCATTAGACTTAATTAGGGAGAGCTTTCATTCTGGGGCAACAAGTATCCCTAGTTTCAGTGAAAGCTCTGTGGTTGCTTGCAGGTAGGAAGTTGCAGGATGTTGATGCAATGTGTTTTATTTATTATTTTTAATGCATTTGTCATTTCAATGCATGGTTTTCTTTGATGCAAAAGAAGGCAGGACTGAATGAGCCATATAATGCTTAACTGACAATGATGGGATAGAAAGACTATAAGTGATGTATAATGTTTGCAGCTACAGTTGTTTCAATGGTGTCTGTGATGCATAACTATTTTTGGGCCTGTGTCCCACTTTTATTTTTCGCTTTGTCCAGATTTCTTGCTCTAAGGTTGAGAGGTATGGTTCCATACTAAATCAGAAGTTGTATTTACCTTGGAAGACTTTTCGGCATAATTATGAAAAACAGAGCCTTTTTAATATCTCTGCTTATTTCCAATATAAACTGCCATGTAACCTTGCAAATAACCTTCTTATTAAGCTACTTTACTTCTTTTGGAATTGACAGGTATGATTCATCTGTTTGGACATAAGCATAGAGTGCTAATGTGACTTTGATTTCTTGGAGCAGTCTGTGGTTTACATAATCACAATAACTTCTGTGTTTCTGGGTGTGTAATCAGTTTAACAGTTTTAAAGATGTTTTCCAAAAATAAATAAATATATAATAAATAAATAATCCTCTCTACACTTTGAGCTATTGACAAAGTCTGGGAATTTGTTTTTTTTCAAAAGCGAAGGTCAGCATTACAGATCAGTAAACTGTCAATCTGTGAGTAACTTCTGCACAAATTAAAATGTCTGAATGTCAAATGGCTTTAGATTGGAGGGAAGTTTATTTTTATTTATTTTATTTTATTTTACATTTGTTTACCGGGAAAGTCCGACTGGACACAGGTCCATTTTCAGCGGAGGCCCGGGGAGAAAAGCTCCAAAAATAACACAAAACAATATAATACAATACATGAGAGAGAGAGACAGCAAATTATGGATGTAGTACTCATACAATATGGCAGAGATTACATCTCGCAACAGTGAGAATCATTGAGGTACAGAATAAACTTAAAAACATTTTTTTTACAGTTATAATTACAGCAAGGCAAATATCAATGAGTAAAGTTTTTAGGAGAAAGCTGTTTGTACATAGCTGAAGCTCTGAAACAATCTTTTGGTATGGATTAACCTGAGGATTGACACAAGTTATATGTTTACACCAGTATGTAACATGATAGTTTATGGTTTTCTTGTTGATTTACTTTTTGCCAAGCAGTTGTTTGTTGATTTATTGATGGTCCTTTTGGTGGTGGGAAATTACATGGATAAATCCATCTCTATTATGATATTTTGACTTCCAGACAATTTCATTCTGTGAGTGGGTGTCATGTGATTACTGAGGTTGCCTATTTTACAAGTAGGGGCTTTTTGTGTGTGTGTGTGTGTGTGTGTGTGTGTGTGTGTGTGTGTGTGTGTGTGTGTGTGTGTGTGTGTAACAGAGAGAGAGATTTAATATGTATACTGAATATAATTTTGCAAATGGAATTCTTAGTTAAACATGCCCCTCTTCTTGGGCAACAAGATTTGAGTAACTAGTCTACCTAGCCCTATGTGACTGCTGTAACGCATTTTATGTAGGTAAAATGGATAGGCGTTTTCGCGACCGTATTTACCAACACATATATGCGATTAAGAATAAGAAGAGCGATAACGCCCTCTCGAAACACATCTTAAACAACAGTGGCCACAGTTTTCAATTTATGGGCATAGACACTATCAAGTGTGGTATTAGGGGGGGCCCACAAACCTTAATTCTAGAATCCCGTGAGTTAGAGTGGCAACTTCAACTAGATGCATTTGCTTACCCGGGGCTCAACGATAATTGTAATATCGCATGCATGTTGAAGTATAGAAGTTACCTCAGGTAATCAGATTGGCTTATTTTTACCTCATTTTATGTTATTTTATGTCATTCTATTTCATTCTATTTCCCGTTTGTTCCTTCTGAAAAATTAGGGAGGCAGGATTATAATAGTTCTTATAGAACTTTTTGTACTCCCTTCTTAAAGGGTTTCTTGATTTTTACCCTCATTTTTATTTTTAGTTTTGTTGTAAAGTTATCCCGATTTATTTTACTTAAGGAGGTTATGTTACTGGGAATACAGACTTTTACCATTGTCTTGATTTTCGACACTGGTTATTTATTATTTTTATATGAGGAGGGTTGTTGTGAATATGTGTGTATGATTACTTGCCTTTTTTACACTTATAGTAACACTTTATACACATTTGATTTTGATCTTACTATTTTAAATTATGTATTTCATGCTAGTTAAGTGCATTCTGCATGCATTTACAGGAAGTGACATCAATACCTTGTCACTAATGAAGGTTTTTAAATCACTTGAACAGTTGTTTTGTATATGCTGAAGAAGCTTCTGTTGTTACAGGAGCGAAAACGCTTTTTTCTGGAATTGTGAATTAAAGTCGTTTCAGTTCTACACTCGTGGCTTTTGGAGCGTTTGTTTTTGTTTTCAAGAAGTTTTTGTTTCTTTTTTATCAGATTTGCGTAACCAATATTAGATCTTAGCCATCCAGCTGGGAAAGGTTAGTATGTGGATTTTCCATCTAGTTTGATGAAGGCTATGCTACTTACCCAAAGACTACATTTATGGCTATCCATCCAGCCATTGTGTTGCTGAACTACATTGTTTGATAATGAGAGGAGCTTTTTACAGAAGTTAAAGGTTTTTGTGTCAAGAACCTGTCCATAAAAAGTGGCTTGTTTATGTTGCAGTGAAGGCTGTGGTCTTTGTAGTGAACTTTTTAAGTATAACCAGTATTTCTTAGGTAGAGGAAGTCTCTTAAGGCAGGATCTTTCTTAGCCTGGAAAGCAAGCTAATGATGACATTTATAGGGGCCAGTGAGAGACAGAGGAAAGCAAGAAGCTTTTTAGTCTGTTTGGATAACTAAGTGAACTTAGTCCTTTGACCTTTTTTGTCAGAAATGATTGTAGTCTTTCTTTTGGCAGGGTGTTTTGCTGAGGCACATGCCAAAAGGGGCATTGCACTCAATAATGGCTCTTGTAAAGGAAGAATACAGGGATGTTATGACCTTCTTGTCCTCGGATGAGGTGCCCTTACTAATGAAGTGGGCCATGTAAAAAGCTTTCCTTACAACGGAGACAACGTGGTGGTCAAAAGCCAGGTTTCTATCAACCTGGGTGCCCAAGTACCATACGACTTGAGGCCATATTTCTGCACCAGTTATTTGTTTGGGTGAGACCCTCTTGTAGCTTATTCAGAGTTGTTTTATTAAGTCAGTAATGTGAATTATTTACTTTATTGCAAATTTGTTGGGTTATTTTTGTGGATTATCGTATTGTAGGACTGCTGATGTTGACATTTTACGTAGTTGGACTGCTGGAATGGTTTTCCCAGTGAGAAATGCTAGTGCTGTAGTGAATATCTGTTTATTTGTAAAAAAAAAATATATATATTAACTAAGATGTTAGAGTTAACTGTTAGATTAGTGAATTAGAATTAGAATGAGAATTAGAATTTTAAAGCAAATATTAGGCATTTATTCATTGTTCAAATGTACCTACAGTACAGCCAGGAGGTCGACTGTGGTCTACCAGAGCAACGAAAGAGTTAACTATATGATATATTTTATATGCGGCCCCAAGACCATTTCTGTTCACTCAATGCGGCCCCAGCAAGCCAAAAGGTTGGACACCCCGCAGAAGAGCTGTGGTGCAGCACTTTAATAGGGTACATAAAGTATTGCTAAAGGTGACTGTAGTCCTGTCCTGTCTCAATAGCTTAGTTCTTAGCAAGTTCCCTTTGAAAGATGTTCTATTTGTAACACACAAAATGTGCAGATGGAGTTTCTGTGTTTGTGGTCTCTACAGTAGAGATGGTTAGTCTGTCAAATGCTACACTCAGGATGCTTGGCAGCACCTTATGTCACGGGAAGTTGTGTCATTAATTCTACCACGTTTGGATTTCTCAACATCTGTGTTCAGTTCAAGTGTGCATTTAATGCTTTCCCTAATATCAAATACGCCACTTCAAGCCTATAGCCTCTTTTTGTATCTGATATGAGACTTATTTATCTTTAGTACCAACACCAGCAATTGTATTATGTGATTTTGAACTTGCTGCTGGTAAGAACATCACAATTAGTCTTTTCTGCCATTCCTAATCAGCATTGTATTATGTGGCTCTGAACTTGCTGTTGTTAAGAACATAAAAAGTAATGTTTCATGTGCCATTCCAAAAAGCTTTTTCATTTTAATCAAACTGTGAGATGACATTCCCATCAGTCCAGACTGCCTCTTTCATATAGCTCCTGTGTCGCTTTGAAGTACTTAATTTGTCTTTGATGGATGCCAGCGATGTTCTCTTAATGTATGAACAACTGAAATTTTGTTTTCCTGCTTCTGTTTCATCTTTACTGCAGCTTTTTGAATAGAGCTATCTGTACAGTAAATGTTGAAAGTTTGTAACCAGGCATGCAGAAAACAACGGGCTTCAGATGAGTTTTCCCTTTTTGGTTTTGGACTGTGACTGACTTAACCAGGTGCTAGTTCCATTGCATGCAGAATTACATAGACGTGGCATCAGCTTTTTTGCTGTTTACTCAGAAAATGTTTTGTAGATTTAACTTTTATTATTAATGTGATTGTTAAAGAATGGAACTAAGTGTCTAATATTAAATGTTCTATGTTGGCTGTCGTATACCTAATTCCACCTAAGAAGAGAGATGCTGATTGGAAAAAAAGCAAACGGGAAACAAGGGTTCCTATGCACTTAGATTTCTTAAAATTGAGGCTGTGAATAATTTTAAATTTATAACTTTGTACTGATTTAATGCAATTACACAATTATGTTCACAGTTATTGAATTTGTGCATATTACCTTTTTATTTGATACATAGTTAATTCACTTCTTACATTGCTTCTTGCTTTTGACTTTTTTCACTAAAATGGTGTTTGATGTGATATGGAACTATACACACACACACACACACACACACACATATATATATATATGTGTGTGTGTGTGTGTGTGTATATATATATATATATATATGTATATATACATACACACACACACACACACACACACACAAACACACACACATACAAACTTACGCACATTATACATACATGGACACACATATGCTTGTCATACTGACAATAAAATTCAGTACCTAAGCTAACTTGGGGAAAGTGAACAGTGGTGGTAGAAATCTTCTGCTTGTACCATGGCATCTTCAATCTAATAAGTACAACTCAAAGCATTAAAGTGGCACCCCTACCCCTTCATTAATTTGGACCATTTTCAGGTTAGAGAACCGTGAGTGTATGAAGGCAGTAATATTTTTATGGGCATTACAATTACAACCTTGATGGGCACTGGCTGAATACTCTGTGAGGATATGGCTGACCCAGCTTTGAATAACAGGTCTGTGATTCTTACAGGGATAATCAAGGTGGATACCTTTTACTGCAGAAAATTTCTATATGCAAAGAGGTTTTATCTGGGAATTATCCAGCCACCATAGTTCACTAACCAAACCATCTGAGAATCCCAGCATTGTTAATGAATGTGGTTGTAGTTATCTTTGTGCTACTTGGTTGGTTTCATTCTTCAGGGAGTTTGGAAGACAGAACAGAGTTGTTTTGGGGATGATCATTTTTTTTTCATATGCACTCATTTTAGAGTTCTCTCTTATTAGTTATATACTAGACATTTGTATAGTCCTAGCCCTCACCGCTGTCACACTACCCTCGTACATATCCTGTACCACTCTTACATACTTCTCTGACACTCCCGACTTCCTCATATAATACCACAACTCCTCTCTAGGCACCCTGTCATATGCTTTCTCTAAATCCACAAAGACACAATGCAACTCCTTCTGACCTTCTCTGTACTTCTCCATCAACACTCTCAGAGCAAACATCGCATCTGTAGTGCTCTTTCCTGGCATGAAACCATACTGCTGATCACTAATCATCACATCCCTTCTTAACCTAGCTTCCACTACTCTTTCCCATAACTTCATGCTGTGACTGATCAATTTAATCCCTCTGTAGTTACTACAGCTCTGCACATCACCCTTATTCTTAAAAATCGGTACCAAAACACTTTTTCTCCATTCCTCAGGCATCCTCTCACTTTCCAAGATTTCATTAAACAATCTAGTTATAAACTCCATTGCCATTTCACCTAAACATCTCCATGCTTCCACAGATATGTCATCTGGACCAACAGCCTTTCCATTCTTCATCCTCTTCATAGCTGTCCTTACTTCCTCCTTGCTAATCCACTGCACTTCATGATTCAGTATCCGCACATCATCCAACCTTCTCTCCCTCTTATTCTCTTCTTTCATCAGCCCCTCAAAGTACTCTTTCCATCTGCTCAACACACTCTCCTTGATTGTGACTATGTTTCCCTTATTATCTTTTATCACCCTTACCTGCTGCACATCTTTACTAGCTCGGTCCCTCTGTCTAGCCAATTGGTACAGGTCCTTTTCTCCCTCCTTAGTGTCCAACCTTTTATACAACTCTTCATACGCTTTATCCTTAGCCTTCGCCACATTTCTCTTTGCCATGCACCTCATCTCCTTATACTCTTGTCTACTTTCTTCATCTCTTTGACAATCTCACTTCTTCACCAACCTCTTTCTCTGTATACTCTCCTGTACTTTTTCATTCCACCACTAGGTCTCTTTGTCCTCCTTCCTCTTTCCAGATGTCACAACAAGCACCTTTCTACCCATCTCTCTTACTAGCTCTGCTGTAGTTACCATTCTGGATGCATGTGAATTTTATTATTTGATCAGCATGTTGTTTTCTGGAAAAACATGACTTGGTAGACCTATGCATATACACTGCAGTTCAAAAGTATTTAACGTTACCTCCTTCCTGTGTTTATTGACTTACAACCAATGTAAATATCTACTGGGATAAAGTTACCTATTTCTGCTATACTTATGAACATAAGCTATGCTAACCACATCAAGTAAAGCTAGCAAAGGGCACATAAAACAAGTATTTTTAATGTTTACTGAAAGCTAATTTGCTGCTTTTTAGAGAATGCCATGTTATGTTGATGCTTACTTAATATGTATGTTTATTTAAAGAATGCTAACTTTGTGGATTCCTGTTTTTTCCTTTAAATGAAATAGTTGGAACTTTATAAAATAGGAAGGCATATTGTACAGCTGAACGCATCTGCAAAAGGCAGTTTGTAAGCCCCTTGGTCTGTATATATTTTGTATAAAAAGAAAAAAAAAAAGATTACTGTGCTGAATATCACAGTTGCACTGCCAAACCTTAGAGATGTCTTTTTCATGCTCAGCATTTCCAGGATTGGCTTTTGGAGCTTGCAGATACTCAGTGGTGAGGTTAATGAGCCACAAACCACATATATTCAATGACCTCTGCCCCCCTTTTATGAATCACATCTACTAACCTAGTTTATGTTTCAGTGCAACTACATCTGTGACTAAGAATACAATTTTTGAACTGGGCTCAAAGTCTTTTGTGTAAAAAACAATACTTTACGATGGTTTGTGAATTCCTTGGTATTGCAGAAGTAAGCTACTAGAAACTGGAAAATACAAACCTACATTGGGATAGTCTCTTAACTTTTTGCCTATGCATGGTAACTGGTGTTTCAAACTACATTGTAACACAAATACTGATGGCAGAAAAATACAGTGTACAACTTAAACATTTTGAGAGGTCTTTTGACAGCCTTAAGTGAATGGGACTTAACCTACAGCTAAATTATATAGCCAAGGCATTCTCTCATGGTTGCCTTTTCTGGGCAAACAAGCAGCTCTTGGAGTCATTTGCTCCAAGAAATGTGCAGAAGTTATCTGACAAGTGAAGAATACAGGTGTGAGACAGGTAATATTTACTACAAAAGCAAGGAGCAACACCTCAAAAGTGAAGTTCATTACTTATGCATAAGCAATCCTATCAATCTTTGAGCATTAAAACATCACAGTGTTGGCTTTTAAAAATCATAGCAAGGGCTCAGAAATAGGTGAATTTTGTTATTTTTCTTGACTGAAGGAATTCATGTATTAGAGCTTATATACCTAATGCTAGTGAATCTTTGTATAGGCTTTGTTGAGTTATTTAATAACTTTTGTTCCCTTTAAAAGATCTAGCTTTATGATCATCAATAAATCATAGCATTATGCATATATCGCAGGAGGTGAGAGGTATGTGCGAAAGTTGAATTATTATCCAGTAGCCACTTAGTGATAATGTATTTTCAGTAGGAATCTTGTGTGCTTTTTCACAATAGTCTGTAGTTAGCTAATGATGGCCATTTGAACAGATACTGATAAATATTTTGGAGTTCCTTAATCATTAAAATGAGCTAGGCCCTATGCTATGAAAATGAACCTACAACCATTAAGTTCAAGAATAAAGAAACTTAAATTAATTAAAATGAAATCCACTAAACTAAAAAAATATGTAACATAAATACATAATAGGCACCTTTGTGGAAGTAGGGGTGGTGCAAATCTCTGCACCAACCTTAATTAAACATGCTAACGCCACAGTTGTAAAAGCACAGAGAAATGGAAAACACCGCCGATGCTCTCCCTCTCTCTGCAGTAACCAGACTCTGAATCAGGAAAAACAAACTGAACCCACAGTTAAAAAAATGGTAATACAAAGTGAAACTCCCCAGTCCCTTACTTCCACTTCCTCTATCGTTAATGTTGAGTGAGAATGCTGTCATGTCCGCTGTCAGAAATCAAGTTGTCTCCATTGCTGGATTCTCCCACATCTAGGACCCTGGTAAATTTGGTCATGCCTTCCTAAGCTGTTTTAAAGCACTCTATCACCCTTCCCCTGATGATCTGAACTTCCTAAGTATCAGCTGGGATCTTTATAACTCTACCAGAAAGTCAGATATCAGACCTTTGAATTCAACAATGTTGGCTTGTTACACCTGAGTGGTTATTTTCCAAAGATGGAAAGAGTAATGCCATAACTGATAGATATGGATGAATGTGGTATTGAGGAGGGGAGGCAAACACTTGACAACATTAACAGAGCACTGATGATACAGAGGGAAGCACAATGTAAGAAAATACCATTGTTGTTGGTGGGTCTTGATGCACCGAAAACATTTGACAGAGTAAGCTGGGATGTTATGAGCAAGGAAATGGAAGTATTTGCATTTCCTGAAAAAGAAATTATAAGGTTGATTAGGAGGATATATGAGGGATCAGAGGTGAAAATTAAAGTGGGTGGAGCCCTCTATGATAATTTCTGCCTGAGCAGAGGAACCAGGCAGTGGTGTCCCCTTTCACCTTCGTTATTTGCATTATATTTAGAACCACTGGTAATGAAAGATACTCAGAAAAGGATACAGTTGGTATGGTAGTCTAGAAAAGCTGGATCTATTTGCAGATGATATTATCTAATACGAGACAAAACCAGAAAAAGACATTACAGTGTTGTGGAACATTTTGAGACAGTTTCAAATCTTTTCAGGATACAAAATTAATGACTAAAACAAAGGCAATAGTTTTAAATTATGTACCCACAAACGAATTGGTTCAGCAATATCCATATTTATGGGGACATGATACAATGAAGTATTTGGAACCATGTATTAAAAATAATTCTGGTATGGCAGCTAAGGATATGTGGGAAAAGGCTAAATAAAAGATAATACAAAAACTGAGAAAATGGAAGCTTTGTTGTATGGATAGTAAGATACAAGCAGTTAAAATGTTTTTAGTCCTATTAGTCTTATACACAGGTCAGGCATATTTTTATCAACCAGAGGAGAAGTTGTGAATAGCAATTAAAGAGCTGAAGGACTATCTGGGAGGGGAAGATGGCAAGAGTCACGTGGGATAAATTGATTCTTCCAGTAGAAAAGGACAGATTGGGATTACCCGATTTGAAGAGGTATTTCAGAGCTACACAGTACATAGCACAAGAAGAAAACTATAATGCAAAGTGGAAGGGGATGATGATGAAACAGGGGGGGAGTTAAAGAAACAAGAAGAGAATGGGATTTTGGATGCAGTATAATCACACAGAATATTATATCCACAAAGTAGCAGAAAGTATCCAAAACTAAGCCAACACAGGAATGGAGAAAGGAGATTCCGATGATAGGGATGACTGCAATTAGGGATACAGACAATAGGCAAGAAGGGGATGGAATTTATTGGAGAAAACTGGCAAAGCAATCAAGGTATTGGGAGCAAATAACTAGAGAGGGAAATATGGTAAAATGGGAAGACGCCAAGAGTTTATTTGGACTGCAGGTTAGAGACTGCCTTCCGTATTAAGGATTGATATCAGTGTGTAGGGTAAGAGAAAGAAATAGGGGGTGTCTTAAATGAAAGACCAGCACTAGTAGAGTTTTAGTAGAATCTAGAACTGAAGCTGCCATTAAAAGAGGAATAATTAGTGCAGCATATAAAATATTGCATGATAACTATAAGAATCAGTCAGAGGAGGTTAGAAAGGATTGGGAAGAGAGACTGGATAAGCAATCCACAAAGAAACAATGGGAAGATGTCTTCCAAATATGCAACAAAATCTAGAAGATTTAGGATTTTTGCTTGGAAATGTTTACATAGATATCTTTATACCCCAAGAAGACTCCACAGACGTTTTCCTCAAGTAGACAGCAAATGTTGGAGGTGTGATGGGGAAGAAAGAGGTAATTGGGAAAACAAAACAACCTTACTGAATTTTGCACTAGTGTCACTACTGCGTTAAATTTATGACTTCCAGTTCCAGGAAGTCAGGAGCTAGGGAACAAGTCAGTCTGTTGATCTTGTGGACTAGTCTAAATTTTCCTCCACTGGTGACGTCTGTGCTCCACAGGTGCTTCCTTTTAGTAGGTGCTTGCATGCTGCCGCATATGCAGCATCTCCTGGCCAAGTAGCTCACTGTTGAGCAGCACTTCACTAGTACATCAAGATCACTGCTGCAGGTGATACACCTGCATTCTTGCAGATTCTATCTGTGCAGGGAGCTGCAACACCTCCCTCTCCAGGAAGAGACCGCCTGCATTAGTCACTCACTCACTCTTATCCACCCCCACCTGTTCTCTCAGAACCCATGATGCAAATTGAAAACTACATCATGGGACCTAGAGGAACCCAAAAAACTTGTGACTTCAAGTTTAAAAATTACTGCAGCAAGCAAAGATGTAAAAGCTTGCTTAGTGCTATGTGAGCTATGGCAGTAAATGAGGCAGCAGTAATGTAATTATTGGGCACATGGGCACAGTAAGCTGGGTGGTGACAGGCGAGACCCAGATACTATACTGCTGCTCCTGTCTTAGGCTGCCTCATTAATTCTGCACCAATCAACAAACTACAGTTGTCACCATGTAAATATTACATTTATGAAGATCCTGAACTGCTGATTACGTCCGTTTGACTTGTTTACTTTCTTTCTTTATTGTCATATCACTCCCAGTATACTCATATGTGTATACTGATTTCTAGATAGGGTAGAAATTATGTATAATAGTACTTTTTTTTTAGTAAATCTTGTATGACTGGAGCATTTCCAAAATAAAAATATGTATGATGCTAAATAGGAAGAACAAAGACTGCAACAATATTCTGCTTTTCATTAGCTTTAATCCTAGCTAACTGGTTAATAACACTCTAAAAGGTCAAATCTTATGATTATTTTACAACACCATGGCCCCCATGCAAAAATGTGTTGGGAATCACAGTATCAGATGTTGCACTTCCAATAAGGTTAGGGTGACTTGGGTAATGAATAGCTATACAGAGTCAAAATGGGAGGTATCAAACAATTATACCTCTAACAGACACAGTACTGATGTAAATTATGTTAACATAAAATGTCTACTTGGACTTTACATTTTGTTTGACTTAAAACTGTAGATTTTGATGTCATGCTAGCTGAATATTTATAAGTTATGTGTAGTTTGTTTCATTATATCCGCACTCTGAATAAGTTATTTTTAGAATGAAAAAATCTACTGCTAAATAAATGCCAAACTCTCATTACAGCATTGCCACATTTGCTCAATTTATAATTTATGAAGTGTTTAGAGGTATAAGAAATATAGTAACTGATCAACAAACAGATTAATTGTGCATTCTAACTCTGGCTTGATTTCTCCAGAACAATTTTAGAAGGCATGCACAATTATTTATTTATTTATTTCACATTTGTTAATTGAGTTGGTCTGGCTGAGCACAGGCCCATTTTCAGCAGGGACCCGAGGAGAAACGCTCCAGCAAAATGAACAAATTATATAATTATACAATTTTCACACAGCAGAGTAATAATAACAGTTAACAATAATCTCAACACTGAGTAACTGAAAAACAAAGAAAGCAACAAGTACCGGTAATAGTAATACACTTGGCAAGGTTAGTACGCTATTTACAGTATATACATAGTGGACCTATAAAAAATAATATAGGAAAAACATTCTTATATGTTAGGCAAAAATTATTGAGAATATACCATTGTCTGACTTTTATTTTTTGTTAAAATAAGTGAAGTCATATGCTTAAGGCATAAACTACAAGGGGGTGATTCTGGTAAGTGAAGAGAGCGTTAGAACAAATTAAATTAGTAGCTTTCCTAAGTATTGGCTTATGAAACATAAGAAGCTGACTTACAAACAAATTACTATACTGTACTTGGTTTGCTTTGTGTATTATCATTTCAACAAGTAAACGATTTATTTATTTTTATTTATTTACATTTGTTGACCGGGAGTGTCCGACTGGACGTAGGTCCATTTTCAGCGGAGGCCCGGGGAGAAAAGCTCCACAGTTAAAATAAACAGACAGTAGTTACATTGGATTACATAGTGATTAACAATTTAACATAGCAATTACTTACAACATATTTACAGATGAAGAACATAGTACATCAGTAGCCAACTAGAATCTTTTTCTGTGAAGTACATAGCAGACATTAACAAATGTTACAATAATAAGTTCCTGCTGTATAATAAGTACTAGGCTTATGAGCATCTGAGCTGGCTATAATCAAGGTAGTTAGTGGAGTGGAAAGAAAGGTAGTGGTTGGATGGGGTAGGTGATATTAAGAGCGGGAGTTGCAAGGGCATAGCCAGCATGTTTTTAGGTGCGCTTTTAGTAAAGTTTTGAAGTGGGTGCATGATGGTATGGAGGTAATTGTGGGTGGGAGGGAGTTCCATAATTTGACTATGGTGCAAGAGAATAGTGCTTCACCAGCAGAGTTATTAGCTTTAGTGATCTGCAAGTGATTTTTGTTGCTGGATCTTAGTGGTCTGGTGGTGCGATAGGGCTGGAGTAGATTCTGGAGGGATGGGATATTTAGTGGATGGTTTACTAGTTTGTGGGCGAGTGAGAGTTGATACTATTGAAGGAGGTGAGGGAGTTCAAGCCAGCCCAGTTCAGCAAGTAAGAGACAGTGGTGATTACGGTAGGATGTCCCTGTGGCAAATTTGGCGATTTTGTTGTAGCAGGCCTCTAGCTTGTTTAGATCGCATTGCCTTAGGTTGGTATATATTGGAGAGGCATAAAGCAGGGTGGAGGATAAGGTGGGAATTTGCTATTGAAATCTTTGCTGCTTTGGTGAGAAGTTACTTATTTCTGTATAACGCTCCTAGTTTTTTGTGGACTTTTTTTATGGTCATGGATATGTGAATATCAAATTTTAGTTTATTGTCTATTTCCACTCCTAGCAATTTGGTGTGTTCAGTTGGGTATATAGTGGTGTTGTCTTTTGCTGTGATGTTAAAGTGAGAGTTGTTTTGAGTATGTTTGGTGGGCTGGAAGATGAGTAGTTTAGTTTTGTTAGGGTTGAGTATTAATTGGGCATCGGATAACCAAGTTTCAACAGAGGAAAAGGCTTCCTGTGTGACTTTTTGCAGTTTCAGTAGGGAGTGGGCTGAGCAGATGATGGTTGAGTCATCTGCATATTGTATGAGTGTGGCACGTTTGGTGGCAGAGGCAAGATTATTGGTGAAAACAGAGAAGAGCAGGGGTCCAAGGATGGATCCTTGGGGAACCCCTATGGTGACAGGTAGTTGGGGAGATATGTCATTCTGCCATACAACGGATTGTTGGCGGTCAGACAGGTAACTCTGAAACCAGTTGGTGACTGATTGAGAGAAGGATAGGTTATTGAGGACAGAGATAAGTTGTTTGTGTGGGACCATGTCAAATGCTTTAGCTAGGTCTAGGAAAGTAGCAGAGGAGAGATAGCCATTGTTTTTATGCTGAAGGATAGTGTTAGTAAAGGAGAGTAAGGCAGTGGTGGTGCTATGGTTTCGAATGAGCAGCTCATATGCAGATTTTAAGGGTTTCTCAGAGTCTGTATGACTGAATTGTCAGCCAAGAAATAGTGAATATAAGTCAGCAATATTATGGTTTTCTGCTTCTATAACTGGTTGTGTGTCTCATGTAGTGTCTGAAGCCGAGAACACTGAATGTAGAAATTTATAGCCCAGTCAATTTTCAATGGGATCAGATTTTGTGCTAAAACTACATTGAGTAAACAGATTAGATCATCCCATCATTAAATGAGCAAATACACATCACTGAAGTTAAACTGACCGAGTATGATGTTTATTTTGATTTTTACTCAAGTGCACATGCTACATTAAAGCTGAGTGTTTGAGTGTTTGAGTTAGGGAGCAAACAAAATATGGTTAGACTATCCAACGGAAAATGAGTAAGTCAACGGTTCTCCAATAAAACTGATAAAGTATTCTATGTAATTCAGGCTTAGCAGATGTATTGATGCTACACCACCCACATAGACTCTTATTTTTTCACCGAAAGATCACATGGGTTACACTAGCTAATAGGCAATATGCAAGTAAAAGGCACTACAATATTTATAGTACTTTAAGCTTATGGTCTAGATTGCTGCTATATCAAATACATACGTCAGAGTTATTTAAAAACACTTAAAATCATTACCTTGTTAAAGTTATAAGGGTCTGAACCACAATGAGACAAACTCGAATACAGCCAAGAGATCAAAAAAGTTTCCTGTCAAACCAAAGCTCCTGAAGATGATTCAGGAAACAGGAAGCTATGGAAATATAGAGCTGTGTCAGAGGTAGTTATAATGGCAATGCTGACAGACAGCGGAACATGCCTTATAAAAATGAAAATGCAATCCAACCCCAAATAACTAGCTAACAGTAAAGAATTGTTTTCTAGAAAAGAAAACTCATTTTTCTTAATTTACTGCCACCAGAAACAGCAAACTACTTGTTAACAAGAAAAGCAGTATTCAGATGATCAAGCCATTACCAGTAATATTCATCTGTCCCTGATTCTCTTCAGTACACTTAATTCAAAACTGGAAGCTACAGAACAGAACAAAACAAAACAAATGACCACCAGTCATATGCTGTATCTGCAGTCTAGCAAAAGCAGCAGAAAATGTTTCAAACACTGAATCACCTGTTTTTTTCATTCTCTCATTTCAATACAGCAATCAGCTCCATTCTAATTCAGACACAGTTTCTCTTCTGTAAATCCTAATTGAAGTCTGATTATAAAAACAGTATTAGAATAAAAAATCCAAATTCTTCACATACAGTATAACATTATTTATGAAAGTCAGTGCTAAAGCCTTGCCTACAGCAAACATATTATCCAGTCAGCAAGGTGGAGGGGACATGTTTGCTCTAACTGAACACTAGATATCAGTCATAATTAGTTATTACTTATCCTGATAGACTAATGTGACCACTGTAGTCCTAACTTACCTATAGCTGCATTTATAGATCATGCACAAATGGAATACAGCACCTGCATTGTTTCCACCCTTTGCACATTAATCAAGAGTTTAAACTTGAAGTGCTGTGTTAGAAACCCCAAAGAAGTAGTTAACTTCTAATTTCCAATTGGCCTTTCCAATTAGAAACTATTATGCGATCTGACTCCGTTTGTGTCCAAGATTGTCATTCCAATATCAGAAATCATTCTATTGATAGTTCCTCGCCTCACTGAATTAACTGCCTTTTATTAAAGATCATTCAGGCACAAAATCGTATTAGTGCAACTATTTCTTTTATAAAACTATTACTTTTAACAGAAAGAAAACAGACCTTGTGTTATTTTAAGTCGTTTATTTTGCATTATCAATTAAGCAGACAGATGAGCGCTGTGTCAATATTAACATTCGATGTGTTATTTATCAAAGTCAGTTACATCCATGTTACACTGCTTTGGGGGATTGATTGTGCGTGGACCACTCCTTTTTTTTTTAAGTTCATAGGTAAATACTAGTTTAGTGCCCTTGAGAGCCATTTTAAGCCTAGCCAATTTCCCTTTTTGTGCTCGAATTAACCTATCTCATTTGGTTAGAGAATGGCCTTACCCATTCACTGGTCACTAATTATATATTACCTCTAATGAGTATAACTGAGTTAATACCATTGATAATTTGAGGTGACACATACATGGGATAAAGCATTTAGGAGCTGCCTCTGTCCATTAGTAGTAAAAGGGGCAATCCTGGGGTATATTTTCTGTTTCCTATCCATAGATCCAATAGTTGCACTTGAATATGGATAGTGATGAATTTTGTTTTATGTGGTTGGGGAGTCTGTTTAGAGCGGCGGTATCCTCTGCGAAATATATCTGCCCTTCAAACCATTCTGTTGATATTGCAGAAAAGGTTTACATCCATATACTGTATACTTCTGATGCCAACCGACTTGCTGATATGCAGTAAATCCATCAGTAATGGGTCTGAGGATGTCTTGTATGCCAAACACAGGTCACCTCATAGCAGTCTATAGGATACTGAGTATAGTGACAGGGTTTTGAGTCGGTCCATGTAAGATATGCTTTTTTGGCCTTTTATCCTTTTAGTAAGGTATCTCTGTGTGTATACCAGTTGTTGCATGTGTCTGGACTGATACATTCCAAAGCGGGCATTACATTCAATGACTGGCCTAATAAGGGTTGAGTGAAGGGTGACAATGACATCTCTAGCTCTAGACATAATCCCTTTGTTTATAAGATATGCAATATAAAAGGACTTTCTCACAACAATGGGCACATGTTGGTCACAGCTGAGGTCACTGTCCACATAAGTCCCAAAATCCTGAACAACTGGGTCAACTCTCAGGTACATATTGTTAATGCTGGTAGTACCCTGGGACAGATGATGTCCCAAAAGATACAATAATGCATTTAGTTTCAGTCCACAATATTGGCACCAGTTATTTAGTTATATAGTAGTTCAGTGGCTAAAAAATGGAACTCTCTCCCCACTAGCATACAAAACACATCGTCCAAAGGCTCCTTTAAAAACCTCATTAGGCAACATCTCAAGCAAAGCTGGCAATGCCACAACTGCTCCCCAGGCTAGTGAAAGCGGATAAGGTACACATACTAAACCTAGAGTACTTGACAATAGTTTTCACTCTTACTCACAAACACTGGCTAATGTACAATGTATGCACTGTACCTGTGTACTATGTATGTTTTCTACCTATGTTCCAAATTTCAGCTGTACACCACAAATCTGTTAATTACCTTTATTTTTAAATTAATATTTTCTTGTTTGTTCTCTCCACTGTAACTGTCGATGTGCTGCATACCACTGTAAAAAACATGTCTATTGTAATTTGTGTGTATACTGATCATGTCTAAATATCTAAATGTATCTGTAATTTTCTATGTGGAGCTTTTCTCCCCAGGCCTCTGCTGAAAAAGGGCCTTTTTGGCTCAGACACCCCCAGTTAACAAATGTCAAATAAAATAAATACATAATTTGAGACAAATCTTCCTGTAGGATGGCTAAGTCATTTGGGGACTCAATGGCTTCTTTTAGCTTACAGTTATCTGCAAACTTAGTCAGCCACAGCCCTTTGGTATTTGGTTTTACTTCAGAAATGTAGATGCCAAACAGGAGAGGTCCCAGCACACAACTTTGGGGGACTCCAGTGATGACTGGTCTCTTCATGGCTGCAACTTCCCCTATTTTGATTTTCTACTTTCTATATGTGAGCCAGGTAGCAATCCACTGGGTGACATAGGGATTGCATATTAAAACTAGGAAAGAGACCACAGCTGTGTCTCTTGCGAGTCACGCAGAAATTAGAATAGGTCAATTAAGGAGTCACTCAGAAGTTAGAACAAGTCAATGAAGGTTAATTATCTGTGAACTGATGGTGGAGCTATGAACTATCATTTCAAAGCTTTACTGGAAAAGCTTACCCAGACTCAGCCACAATTTGGTGTGAGGGAAAGGTTAGTTTGTTTTCGCTTTCTTGTATTTTATATTACTTTATTGCCTTCTTCTATTTTGTTTATTGTGATTCATTTTCTTTACACTGTGTTGTACTTGTATTCTGCTTTTACTTACATACTAAAACTAGAACAGAGACCACAGCTGTGTCTCTTGTGAGTTTTGTTTTCCCACCAAGGTGCTGTTGTGTTTTTAAAGTCAACTGTCTTTCTAGTTGCCTGCCCATTACATTAATTTGACCACATGTCTCCTTCCCTCTCCCCTTTCATTGGCTGTTGTGAGTAAGCAGAAACAAATTTACTGGGCATCCCACTGTATTCCATAGCACCAGAACACAAAGTGCCTACCCATTTTCAATCTTGCTCTTTTAAAATTAGTGGCTCTCCACTTAGACAGCTAAAGCTTAAGTTACCTCCTCTTTCATATGTAACTGTTTAGTGCACACTGCAGTGCTTAGGATATTAACCCAATGTTTCCATCTTACCTTTAAAATCTGCAACATCTATCGCAAGCCAACCAATTATTTCAGAACCCACATTCTGCCTCTCAGTAGTCATCTTGGGATAAGTGCTTCTGTTTTCTCCGGATGACAGAAGGATCCCAGGGACATTATTTTCTGGAGAGTCCTGATCACCAGTAAGCCTACTAACTGCTTCATAGGTGACAGACTGGAATTTGTGCTTATTTTTTCCACTCCTGGTGACAGAACAAGCAAAGTACATTGATTCCTGATTATTTCTGGTTGAGCAGTGTCTGTGATTGATATTCCTGATTGGTCTAGTTGCCGTTCAAGGCATCTACCAAGAAAAGGCTACAACAAGCCTACAGACCTTTGCATCATCTGGGACAAGACTGTGGATCACCAAACAGGATGTGGCCTGCTTCTCATCTTGGGACTGGTGCTAATGTTTTGTTTCTGGTGAGAGAAGAAGAAAAGGTGCATCGCATCCCAGCAGTAAAGCTGTGGTGAGACCAGCACTAGTCTTAGCCAGGCAGTAGCCATTCATGTGACTCCCCTCTTTTCACTTTTCTTTACATGCTAATTCTTTCTTTTCAGTAAGTACTGCTTGATTTGTTTCTAACTTCAGAATATCTGCCTAAATATTTCATCCTTAAATTTTCAGGGACTACTACTTAGTTTCTACTCAAGTGTTCGGCAGTGCCCTGTATAGACACACACAGCTTGAGTGACACTTTTCCTGTAAAGGCATGGTTGAAATTTCACCAATACTTAGTTGCACACATGACAACTAGTTTGCAGTGACAAACACAGTCCCCAGAGTTGCAAACAGGATACTCTTGACATTGCTTTGTACTCTCACTGCAACTGTCTAAACAATAAAAAGGGGTCTGTTGCCATAGATATGAACTTTCCTATTATCTCTGTTCCCTGCTTGGTGGATATGGGCATCCTGAGGCAATGTAGAAATCGCCTCATGTTTACTGACAACCAGTTAATTCTCAAACAAACTGATATGGTATGTGAGAGATGTAGTTATACAAAGTCATGGAGGCAAAGTTCTCACATAAAAGTACTCAATGTGAATAAGGTTGCCAGTAGTACACACGCTGCACCCATCACACACATTTCAAAGCAGACACATATACCCACATAGGATGAGGCACTTAAATGTAACCTTCCCAAACCCCAAAGACCACCTAGATGAAGTACACATAACAAATGCCTTCAGCAGCCCTAAATGCACTCTTTCAAAACAACACCCACATCAACATATATGGCCACATCTCATGGAGCCTCTATTTTTAAGTCCATACGGCAACCCATCACACAATACAACATTCTGGTCACTGGATACTCCATCCTGAGACACACTAATGTCCCTCTCACCAGGCTGAATAAGAATAAAGTCACGGTCAATTGCTTATCAGGGGCTAGGATCCGCCAAATTACCAACATACTCATGTCATTGGACCATAAGTACCAGTATGACTCAGTCATACTCCACGTGGGTGTAAATGACCTCCCTAGACTATATGAAGAGAGACATCATGGAGGTCTTGGAATATGTGTTCCAGGCTGGTATGAGCCTAGCACTGAGCACCATTTTACTTTCTCCGAGGATGATGCCACAATACTAACAGAAGATGACATACTTTAACAATTGGCTTAGTTTCTGGTGTCATTCTAAGGGGCTGCAATATTTGTCATCATGGAAAGAGATTGTCTACAGGCCATGCTGCTTTGCAGGGATGGCCTGCACCTCTCCCCTCTGGGCTTTTGAATATTAACTAAAACATTGTCTTCCCCCATAGTGCTTTTTTTAGGCAATGCCAAACTGAAAGTACTTCTGACATAGCAAATCAAAAGCAAGAAAATGTAAAGGTATTACTGTTCAATGCTAGGAGTCTAAACAAAAAAATCCACTCCCTAGAAATTATTTTTACCCTAAAGAAAGCTGACATCTGTGTGGTCACTGAGACATGGTTTAAAACCGCAGAAAGCACACCAGCAATGCAAGGTTATAATGCCTTCCACATAGTTAGACCAGCTACTACACAGACAGGGACTAAAGGTGGAGATATCTTGATTTACATCAAAAATAAATATACCTCAAGGCTGTTCAAATAGGACAATGCAGTTGAGCTACTCCATGTTTAAATTACCATAGGCAAAACACAATACCATTTCCTTGCAAGTTGTAGGTCCCCCTCTATGAACCAGGAAACCCATACCATGTATTTAAACTTATTAGAAACAATGACCATCCAGCCTAATACCATAATCATGGGTGACATTAATTACCCCACTATTAACCGGGAATCCTATACGACACAAAACGTACAGGCACAGAGATTCCTGGACTTTGTAAACACAAACGCCCTGGACCAGACTGTCAATACACCAACCAGGGGTGCAACCATACTGAATCTGGTCCTCACCAACACTGGTGAGTGCTGCACACCCCCTAGTGTAATGTCTTCCCTGGGAAGGTCAGACCACAAAATGGTCTCGTCTGAAGTAAAAAGAAAGCCTGGACCCCCAGCTAACCCTGGAATATACAGAAACTACTCTAGGGCTAACTTCCTGCTGTTAAGTGACAACCTGGCAAAATTTCAAGCCCCCATAAACCCTGAGAACACTGCTGCCTATGCAGAACTGTTCACAGAATCCCTACACAAGCATGCTAATAGCTGCACAGAGTCAGCTGTACCCACCAGGAAGAAGTACAGAATTACCTCAAAAAACAAGCCACGCTGGTAGAATCACAAAATCAGAAGACTGTATAACAGAAGGAAGAAAATCATGGCAAAAAAATTAAGAGGTGCAGCACTCATCAGCATAAAGGCACTCTCAAATTAAACAACTCAAGAGGACAAATAAAATATACCAAAACCAAAGTTGAGGTAAATTTGTCCTCCCAGGCCAAGGACAACCACAAGGCATTTTTTAACAATGTTCGCAACCTCAAAGGCAATACACAATCATGTGCAGAGCTCATTGTAAATGGCATCACCTACACTGAGCCAGAAGATAAAGTGAACTTACTGGCAGACAAATTCTGCTCCAACTTTAGCCCTTCCTCCCTCTCAACCTTCCCTCTGGAAATACCCTCAAATTTAACTCCCCCTGCTATCACTAGGGAACAGGTCCTTAATGCTCTCTCTAAGGCCAAGAACACTGCATCAATGGGCCCAGACAATTTCCCAGGATGCCTTCTAAATAGCATGAAACATGACCTTTCAGGCCATCTGGAATTGCTATTTAACTGTAGCCTCCAAAAAGGCTTTGCGCCTCATGAATGGAGAATAGCAACAATCATCCCTCTTCACAAAGGTGGGCCAACTACAGACCCTGGAAACTACAGACCCATACGTCTCACTAGTCTTATACACAAAGCCACTGAAAGAATTATCATGGAAATGATAAATAATGACATAGCAAACCTCCAGACACTGGACCCAACCCAGTTTGGTTTCACCAAGGGCAGGTCATGCCTACTCAACCTGGTGGACTTTTTTGAGAAGGTCACTAAAGCAATGGATGATGGCAAAATGGTTCAGACTGCCTACCTTTACCTGGCCAAGGCATATGAAACAATACCCCACTCAGGCATTGTTGACAAACTCAAGAGGTTAAGGACAAACCCATATGTCACTCTGTGTATAGCCAACTGGCTCAAAGACAAGACCCAGGAAGTTAGAATTGGGGAGTCCATAGGTTCATAGGTTCATAGGTTGATAGGTTGATAGGTTGATAGGTTGATAGGTTGATACTAGGCTATCTGCCCTAGGGCATTTATAAGCCTAGCCAGAGTGTGTTTGGCTTTCACCACCCTTTTAGATTAGTTGACTGTGCCTCTGTATAGTAGGTTACAGAAGATTGCCCTTTTAAGGTTAGTTTACTGTGCCTCTGTCTAGTAGGGACACAGAAGAGATCCCAGGGGTAAACCTATGATCTCCCATCCACTCGTCAAGATTTCTCTTGAAGAGGGTCATTGAGGGGCTCTGCCTAACATGGATTGGGATTTTGTTCCAGAGTGAGGGGAGCCTCTGGGATATGAATCTGTCCCTCCAGAATGTCCTATTTATTTCTGTGCTGAGGTTTAAGTCCCTGGAGCATGTAGCTCTAAGGGATTTGGATTTCCTGAGGTGGAGCATGTCCATTAATTCTGGGTTGGACATGGCTTTATACGTCAGGCACAGATCACCTCTGAGTAGGCGGTAAGCAACCGAGTAGAGCTGGAGTTTCTTTAGCCTAACAGCGTAGGGCATCTGTTTGAGTCCCTTGATCCTCTTGGTGAGGTACTTTTGGGGTCTTTCTAGTTGTAGCAGGTGTTGGGTAAGGTACATCCCAAATGGGGCATTGTATTCAATTATGGGCCTGATGAGTGATGAGTAGAGGGGCACAATGACCTCTCTTGATCTAGATGTGAACCCTTTTGTAATAAGGTGGGCTATATAGAAGGTCTTTCTAACCACTTTGGCAACGTGATTGTCAAAGGAGAGATTGCTATCTACTTGGGTCCCCAAATCCCTAATTACTTCTTCCATACTTAATGAATTACCACCTATGTGGTAATTCGTGGGCACTTTGTTTTTCCCAAAGGGGATGACTATGCACTTTTTGGCATTTAGCTTTAGGCCATGGCTCTGGCACCAGTTATCCATCTCTGTGAGACCCTTTTGGAGGATGTTTGTGTCAGTCGGCGAGTCGATTATGGCACCCAGTTTGCAGTCATCTGCGAACTTGGTCAGCCATAGTCTTCCCGTGTTAGCCTGTACCTCAGAGAAATATATACTGAACAAGAGAAGTCCCAGGACTGAGCCTTGTGGGACGCCACTTGTAACTGGTTTAGAGTCTGACATGGCACCTGCAATTCTGACCATGTGGGTTCTATCCCTGAGCCAGTTTGCAACCCATCTTGTGACACAGGGGTTGATATTTAAGCTGGTGAGCTTATTTATGATGCCCGAGTGGGGTATTGTGTCGAAGGCTTTTGCGAGGACAGGTAGGCTGTGTAGACTACCTTCCTTTCATCTATGGCCTTGGTGACTGTTTCAAAGAAATCGACCAGGTTCAAGAGGCAAGATCTGCCCTTAACAAAGCCGAATTCGGTAGGATCCAATGTTTGGAGGTTCCCAATGTCTTTGTTTATGAGTTCCATGATGATACGCTCCATAGCTTTGCAGACCAGGTTAGTCAGGCTTATAGGGCGATAGCTTCCGGGGTCCGTTGTGGCACCACCTTTGTGGAGTGGGATCACTGTTGCTGTATGCCACTCCTTGGGTACATATCCTGTAGTAAGGCTGAGATTGAACAGTGACTTTATGTGAGGGTTCAGTTCTTCTTGGAGCTCATGTAAGACGCAGCTCGGGACACTGTCTGGTCCCATTGATGCTGTGTTTTTTGCTTTGGAGAGGGCAGCTCTCACCTGTGCATCTGTGATGTCAGGGAGGCTACACTCTGTTGGGATAGACATTTGCTCTTTTGGGGGGGAAGGGGGGGAGAAGTTTGCACTGAACCTATCTACCAGGATGTTGGCAATGTCTGTGGGTTCAGTGCATTTTTTGTCATTTTGCACTAACTCAGAGCATATCTGGGAGTTGACACCCAGGTTCCTGACATCACTAAAGAAGGCCTTGTGATTATCTTTAGCATCTTGTGCAATTTTTCTTTCGAAGCTGGCCTTAGATGATTTTATGAGGGATCGTAGTTTCTTGCTAGTACTGATCAGAGATGCCTTCCCTTTTTGGGATTTTGCTCTATCATGTAGTAGCTTTCTCCTTCTGTTGTATAGCTTATTTATGGCTGGGGTCCACCAGACAGGTCTTCTGCCTTTGGAGGAGTGAGTCTTGGTTTTATTTCAGCTAGCACAATCCATGCATTCCTGTAGGTGTCCATAGAATGCATTTGTAAAGGATTTTGCGGTTTGGGCCGTATTTTCCACTGGCCTGGGGGCTTTGAAGGATTCCACCTAGGTTTTGAGAAGTGTGAAGTTTGCTTTTGAGAAGTTCTTCACCGTGGTTTCCTTGGCTGGGCGGGGGGGGGGGGATATGGATGTTCAGTGAGATTAATTTATGGTCAGATCTTACCAATGAGGGGTATACCTCTGTTATGGAACAAAGTCCCCATGTTGGTGATGATCAGGTCCAATATGTTTTCCCCTCTTGTGGGAGTGGTGACCAGTTGTTCCATAGCATTTGAGTTTATAAATTCTAGGAACCATTGGGCGAGGGTGTTGGGGCTTGAGTAGTGCTCCCAGTCTATGTTTGGGTAGTTGAAGTCACCCAATATAATGGTGTTTGGAGAGACCTTCATATTCTCCAGTGTTCTCAGGAAAGCCGAGTGGGGTTCCTGAGTTTGGGAGGGTGGTCTGTAGCAGGCTACAAACTGAAAGGCAGTTTTGCCCACTGTTAGTTGCACATGGATGGTCTCTGATGCTTCATGCAGTGCCACTAACCTGGAGGTGTAGGTATCTTTGATGAATATGGATACTCCCTCTCCTTTTGTAGTTCGGTCTGAGTTTTGGGGCCGAAAAGCATGGTATGAGGTATAACCTGGTAGTGCTGGGGTGCTCTCGGGAGCCTTGAACCAGGTTTCTGTTACTGCACAGATATCGATATTCTCCATACTGAGGAGAGCCTCGAGTGCGTGCATCTTGAGGTTTAGACTTCTGGCGTTGAGCAGCATTACCCTTAGTTTCTTCTTCCTTGTGTTGTCTATGGAGGTGGGTTTGTCTTTTGAGCCTTGCCTAAAAAAGGCACTATGGGGGTGGCAAGAGCCTTAGCAAGTATTCAAAAGCCCAGGGGTGACAGGTGCAAGCCGTCCCTAGGGAAGCAACGTGGCTTGTCGAGCATGTCATCCCAGGCTGACAGACACTGGATCCCCTTTGAATGACACCAATACTTTAGCCAATTGTTAAAATTGATCATTTCGTCTTTATACTGTGGCATCATTCTTGGTGAGGGTAAGATGCTACTCAAGGTCAGGGTCATACCGGCCTGGGCTACATGATCAGAGAGCTCCTCTATGTCTCTTTTCATGTAGTCCAGGGAGGCACGTCTCAGGTCATTCACACCAGCATGGACAATGATGGAGTCATATTTGTACTTGCTTTGGAGTGACCTGAATGCTTGTGTTATGTGATGGATCTTGGCACCCAACAGGCAGCTTACAGTGACCTTCTCCTTGTTCAGCCTGGTGAGTGGGACGTCAGTGTGTCTGACAATAGAGTCACCTATTACAAGTGTATTAGGTGTGTTGTTTAGCCTTAAGGGCTGTGACTGTGTGGCACACTATCTTTGTGAACTATGTGATACGTGGGTATTGTTGTGGGGTAGCGGTTGCTTGAATGTTTGCTTTGGAGGTCTCTGCTGCTTGGGCAGATTTTTATTTAGAGCCTCCGAGTATGTTTTTGTGTGTTTATGTGTTTGGTTTGCTGTTGCGATAGGTCTATGTGAGACTGGATTTGTGGTGTGTGTGGTTACCTTCTCCTCCTGACTGACTGCGTCAGTACTGGGTTGAGAGAGCTCAGCCTCCAGTTTGGCTATATAGTTGCATCTCTCACATATATTTGAGCTTGTTGGGAGGAGGAGGGGGTGGTCTGTGTACATAAGGCAGTTGTAACATTGCCTCAAGATTCCCAGATTCACCAGCTGGACTGGAGAGTAAACCCAAAAACTGACTTTTGGACATGCCAGAATAGTATGAGGAACTACTTTTTGACTGATTAAAAAGGACCAATAGGGAGCCAAGTACTTAAAGGGAGTATAAGAGGGTGTAGTGCTTTAGTTTATTAGTGCTTACTTACAAGATTACTTATACGAGCAAGTGCAGGGCTTTAGAATGAAAATAGAGTGTTTAATTTGAGATTTAGAACAGTTCTAAGGGAAAAAGTGAAGAGCAGACTTTGTGGAGCTGAGAATAGTTTAAACCTGTTAAAGCGGTGCTGCCCGATGCTGCGCTATGTGCAAAACCGTGCAAATGCGGTTTTTAAAGCAGGGAAACTGAAAGAGATAGGAATTGACCCAAAACGGCCAATAAGCTACTAGTTTCAGGGCTGAGACCACTCCTCCAGGGACAGATAGGCTGCTCAAAGCTCCCCACTCTCACTGGTGAACAGAGAAGCTTCCTCCTATCCAAGTAAGGATATGGGCAACACAGGAAACTACAGACCCACCTCTATAAGGAGGCCAGTCACAAGTGGAGCCCCTCCGAGATCGGTACTTGGGCTGCTTCTTTTTGGCATTTATTCTCTGAAGTCAAGGCTAATGTCAATGGTCTCTGGCTGACTAAATTTGCAGATGATAGCAAATTAAGAGCAGTCACTGAATCCCACACTGACACAAATGTTCTCCAGGAAGGGCTGACACAAACAAACAATTGGTGTCAGAGCCATGGACTAAAACTAAATGCTAGTAAATGCATAATAGTATCCTTTGGGATGTCATCCACCCCTGGTAACTATCATACTGACAACACACCTGTTAGAGTTGACCCAATAGTCACTGACCTAGGGACACACATAAACAGTAATCTAGCCTTTAATCATCATGTCTACAATAGAGAGGAAATTATTTTATGTTGTGCAACTTATAAACAAAGGTATGGCATCTAGGTACAAAGAAGTTATTGTTCCACTGTATTCAGCTTTCATCAGACCTATCATTGAGTCAATGCTCCATTTGGTATGTGCCTAATCAGGCATATCCAACAACTGGAATGCTCACAGAAGTCCCTCACTAAAAGAATACAAGGCATAAGTAAAATGTCCTATGCAGACTGCCTCAATGCCCTATTCCTGTATTCTGTCTCTGACAGGCTGTTGAGGGGTAATCTCTGCCTGGCATATAGGACATTGTCAGATCCCACTCTGATGGACCTCCTGCATATCCACAAAACAAACAGCACCAGAATTACCCATTCTAAAGACTTAAACCTTACCTGTGATATAAAAAGGACCTGCTGGAGAGACAGGTTTGTATCCCAGAGACTACCACATCTATGGAACAGACTCCCCATCCATGTGAAGCAGAGTTCCTCCCTAACCCAACTCAAGTGCAACTTGGACAATTGGATGGGGGACAGGAAATTCCTCCTTGGTTTGGCACCTATGTCCCTAATGAACATAGTCAAACTATAAATGGTTTATCTCCCAGGCCCCTGCTTGTAAAATTTTCATCTCCCAAGCCCTTGCTTACACTTATCAAGGGTACCAGAACTTGTCAGAGGTTTGGGATTCATGGCTAGGCTTAAAAAGGCCCTTGTGGTCGTTAGCCTAGTAAACACCTATGAAAATATTTATTCCAAGTTTACTTAGCTTTTGTACTATGCCTGAGTGGAGAACTGTGTCAAAAACTTTGGCCAGGTCAAGGTATGTAGTGTGTACCATTTTGCCTTTATCCATTGCTTTGTTCACCTTTTCAAAAAAAATCCACCTGGTTGCATAACATGACCTGCCCTTGATGAATCCAAACTGAGATGGGTCTAGTGTTTGGAGGCTCCATATGTCCTGACTGATTAATTTCACGATAAGTCTTTCCACGGCTTTGCATATGAGGCTGGCCAGACCTATGGGTCTGTGGAAGGTCCTCCTTTATGCAGGGGAATAACTGTAGCTGTTGTCCATTTGCTTAGTACAAAACTGTAAGGAGGCTGAGTGTTGTTAGGGGTGTGGCTAAATCATGCTTCATGCTATTAAAGATGGCTCCAGAGATATTTCAGGACCCATTGATGCAGTATTTTTAGCTTTTGATAGCACATTTCGGACTTGGTCTTGTGTGGTAGCTGGAGACAAGTCAGTTTCAGGTATATCATGAGGGACAGATGGAAGGGAGAGAGAGAGAGAGAGAGGTAAGCATAGAGCTACATTTATCGATCAGTATGTTTGCTATATCTTCAGCCTCAGTGTAGGTAACATCATTCACAGTCAGTTTACCACATTATTGTGTTGTGCTTTTCAGATTATGACTAACTAAAAAAATGCCTTACAATTGTCTTTGGTCTGGTTAGCTATTTTAGCCTCAAACTTGGCTTTGGTGGATTTTATTAAGCTCCTGAGTTGTTGGTTTTTTTCAGTGACAAGGGCTCTAACATTCTAGGAATTACTCTTCTTACTTCTGGTCAAAATTATTTTCTTTTTATTATAAAGCTTGTTGATATTATGGTTCCACCATATGGCTTTGTTTCTGGGGTTTGTCCTACACTTGTTCCTATGGTGTACAGCTGCATCTATGCTTTCTACATGCTGGTATAGTGTGGTGGTGTACATTTCTGTGTATTCAGTGAAGTTAACTGGGTTTAGTTGGGATTTGAAGATTGCCAATGTATCAATTAGGAGTTTAAAAAAATCCATTACATCATCTGTAACATTTGTACTTTTCCTAGTATGCATGTGGGACAAGCACATTTGCATGTGATATGATGACATGTAATCCATATGGAATGGGTTTGCTCTTTCCTTATGCATTTCTCAAATATTTAAATTGTACAGAGCATATAATTATTTTATGTGGTTGTGGTTGTGTACCTGAGTATCTATAGTATTTACAACTGGAATATCTTGGCTCATGCTTTTGCCATGCACCTTACTGAGTACCGCTGCATGTCTGCAAACAATAGGGTTTTCAACTACAAAATACAAGTAAGACTACCTAATGTTGGTTAATTTTAGTGCACTCAATGCCAAATCAGTTGTTTCCCTACAATTTCTCTTGTTGCAGCTTCAATGATATATACAGGTTTATAAATTCAGATGTAATTACAACCAAGGCATTTGAAGGACTGGAAAAGAAGACTTCTGACCCCTCTTAAGTCTCATCACATTGGCCATCAATGCAGCCACTACAGCCCAACCATAATATGCTAAAGATTGAAAGAGGTTTGGAATGCTGCATTTTATTGCATGACTTTGCACGTGATCCTTAAGGAAGGATTCCCTCAAGAATAAGGTTAATACTGCCCTGGATTCCATGATCCCGCATACTCTGTAGGCGTACAAATTATAATGAGTACTCAAACATTGTGCCTACAGCTGTCTGATCTTGCGTCACACCAATACGCACAGTAGTTCCCAGCATCACGATTCCCATCAGTAGCACTTTTTTTTCAAGAATAAATACTTGCAAAACAAAGCAAACAACTGATCATAGAAATTTAAAGCAAATTCTCATATTTTGAAAACGGGCTCTATGGAACCTAGCCGGACATTCCCAGTCAACAAATGTTAAATAAAAATAAAAATAAAAAAATTTTGTCTTTGCTTTATGAAAGCAGCAAATATTCTGGAATCCTTCTGATTCTAAGCAAAATCTGACCATTATCTTAAATCAGACTCAAGTCTCTCTCTCTCTCTCTCCTTAATGAACTACTCTAGAAGAGTATGTTACCTGTAATGACAATTTTAGTACTTGAAGGAAACACATGAAAATCTTATTACAGGTGGCCAGGATTCTATGACACTGTATGCAATATGAAGTTTGTGTAATATTCAGAACATTACAGTATACAACACAAATGGTGGAATAGTATGCAATACATGTAAATGAGCTTACAGGAAAGGTTCACTGGGATTTAATAGCAGTGCAGAATCTCTAAAATCAGATTAATTTGTGCTGATAGCAGTCCCCCTCCCCAAATAAATAAATAAAAATTAATAATACAAACTTTCAACATTCATTTTTTTCTTTCATGGACTAAGTTATTTCCTGCAAGTCATTTATTCACATGAAGAGTAACATGCTGATAAATACACTGATGTAAGTTTGTAAGACATACATTTATTTTTTTAAGTGGCAACATCATTTTGGTCTTTCTCCACACTGTAATTTCAGATGATGAATCGGGCAACTAGTCAGTGCTCACCCTGAATGTCAGTCAGTCAAGGAGCCCTAAGCACCACACTTCTCAACTGTCCAGATTTTTGCCTCATATTTTTGGTCTGCTCAGAGAGGGATGAATTCACTAAATAATGGCATATATTCGAGTTTTAGACTTTATAGCCTTCAGAAAATGCACCCTAATCCAAATCTTGCTATTTTATCAACTTTCAAAGTTTATAAGAGCAATATTTAATATCCGTCCCTATTTTTAGGCCTTTGCCCCCCCCCCCACACACACACACACTAATTTAGGCTTTGTCCACATTTCTTGTGCTAACAGGTTGACAAGTCTGCAAAGCACTGAAGTACTCATTCAACAGGTTAAACTGCAAGTGTAAGGCAGTGCTGGCAAGCAGGTAAAGTACCACCAACTGGTGAAGAATAGTACTGCATGTGACTGAAGACGTCAGCATAATAAAATAAGTAAAATATTTGTGCAGTTGTGTGAGAAAGATGATTTATTAAGTCTGTCAGTATGAGACTTTATAAAAGTTTATGCAGAATGTTGTACTTTGTCGTCATTTAAATTTCCCAGCACTTACTCATGGCTCCTATCAAAGCTGTAACTCCTGAAAGTGAGAGATATAAAATGAAATTCCATCAAGAAAAGAGTGAGTTGTGAGACACGCTTCAACATGATTAAAGCATCTTTTGCACAAGGGGTCACTCTCTGTAGCCCCACAAAATAGGGATAACAGTTGTACTAACCATAAAAAACAACCACCCCAGGCATATAGTGTTGTGCCCTTATGCCTCCTGCTGACTGTTTTAACACCAAGCGAGATACAGCAAGCTTGGAGTTAGTATCTCACACATTTGAGATAAGGGCTCATTGTTCCTCAACATTAAAACAAGCACCATTTTCCATATTTTTTCTCTGCATAAATCACTGTCATTTTAAAGACCTTGACAATGGCTACTTTATAGCCACAGGCCCACAACTCACAATATGTAATTCTCTGCATCACAGCTACTACATGAATTTTACACTGGCACTGTGCACCCATATTTATTTTTATTTTTAAATACCATAGGAAGCATGGAATTAATAAAAAAAAAATTACCACAAAATGTTAAGTGGTAAAATGATTTACAGTGCATAAAATGTTGAATGTGAAAATAAAACAGTTTCATGTCACAGTCAGCTATGTATGGTACAGCAACATTTCTGAAAAAAGTTGCATGACGTTACTGATCTCTATTGTAACCTTCCCATCAATAAATGTCTCAAGTGGCAGTGCACATCAGTGAATGCGTTTATAGCTTTGCAGTTACCTGCCAGTTCCATCCATCCATAAGTTTCTTTTCCCCATTTTCTATAAGGGGCTGGGGTATCACATTAACTGTGACCATAATTTAAAGCTCATGTTTCAACTGTCAGGTGGCTAGCTCTGTCGCTGTTGTTCTTCCATCCCACACACATGCATGCTCATGCATCTCTATGGGTAATTTGGAGTGTCCAATCCACTTAATACATGACTTGGGAATGTGGGGGTTTCACTCCACACATCTTTTATCATATGCAATTTAGTGCAAGTCTTACATACAGTGAGATAAACACAAGTTAATGCAATGCATTTGCTGAATCATACTGCTCTTTCTGAACTGTTGGGTGACTTGGTTCAGCTAACTTTCCATTTGAAAAAGCAGTGCTGAACAATGTGAAATGACTCACAGCAACTCTACACTTTAACAAAAAATAATCTAAATTCACCAAGAGTTAAACCCTGCTGTCTACTGTACTTTTTAAGTAAAAATGTAGACTTTAGGTGTTGCAGGCAGAAAAACAATATACGAAAACAAGACAAAACTGGGTACAAAGTCATATGCTACTAAACTGCCCAGTAGTCCACCTAGTCATTTTAAGAAACACATAATGATACTCCGATGATTTTCTGACTTTGAATTGTGTCAGGACTATGTAAACCTTTCATATGCAGTACCTGCCATTTCCTTCGTGCCAAGTACTTCCTCATTCTGTCCTTGGAGAGCTTTTTAGCTGCCATTGTTGTGACATCCTTTTGCAGCCAAGGATGCTCAACAGATTGGCTACAACTCAACCGGTTCCTGTGAACAGAAATAAAAAAAAAACATAAGCTCCAGATAATGAGCCACAAAACAATACAGCTTATATGAGTACATCATGTAAAATGCTCATTTTATTCTCCATTTATAAGACATCTTGTAACTTCCACAGTACTGATACACATATTACCTATGTATCTGTAGCTGCAGAGAGGGCTCTGCCATGTGACAGTATGAGGTACTAATAACTTAGGTAATGAACACTACATTTAATGCCTCTGAAAATGACTGCGCAAAGAAGAATTTGAGAGGTATGAGTCTAAATATCATATTTCCTTGTACATATTTTGCAAAGTGGGTAACATTTCTCTCCTTGTTTGACTAATCCTTATGCTATATGTATTTTTCTGTTGGTCATCCAACACCAAACACAACAGAAAAAAATGTCCAATGTAATCAGCAAACTTGCTTAATTGCTTGCAGCAAAAATAAATACATGACTAGGTAAACAATTCCCACACTAGATAAACAGTTCTCAGCTCTTTATATGGAACAAACTTGATGCTCAAGGAAAGCAGTGTCTTTCTGCTAAATAAATGTTTGTAAAATATTTGAATGATAACTTCTTACTAATGCAGTTTTGTTAACCCATTCTGAGAGGAGCTAAAGGTAAATAGAAAAATGTAGTTTTTAAGAGAGCTACATTTGTTGGTCCACATATAGAGGGTTTTTGTTCTAGTTTTGTTCAGTAGGTACTTAAAGTATAATTTCATCAATGTGTTTGTATTCATTTGTGGGTTCTGCATCTTCTAGTTTGGGCTGTGATTTGTGTGTGGGTACATACAGTGGATATAAAAGGTTTACACATTCCTGTTAAAATGCCAGGTTTTTGTGATATAAAAACATGAGACCACAATAAATAATTTCAAAATTTTTCCCACCTTTAATGTGACCTATAACCTGTACAATTCAATTGAAAAACCAACAAATCTGTTAGGGGGAAAATATAAAAAAATTAAAAAAGTACAATACGCTAGTTGCATAAGTGTGCACACCCTTAAACTAATACTTTGTGGTGTGTGCACACCCGTAAACTAATACTTTGTTGAAGCACCTTTTGATTTAATTACAACATTCAGTCTTCTTGGGTACACACCTGCCATCAATTAAAGAGACTCTAATTAACCCCAAATAAAGTTCAGGTGTCCTAGTAGGATTTTCCTGGCATTTACTCACTTGCCTGCTACAGCAAAAGCCATGGTTCGCAGAGAGCTTACAAAGCATCAAAGGGATCTCATTATTGAAAGGTATCAGTCAGGAGAAGGGTACAAAAAAATTTCCAAAACATTGGATACACCATGGTGCACAGCAAAGGCAGTCATCAAAAAGTGGAGAAAATATGGGACAACAGTGATGTTGCAAAGAACTGTACATGCCTCCAAAACTGATGAAAAGACAAGATGAAAACTGGTCAGGGAGGCTACCAAGAGACCTACAGCAACACTGAAGGAGCTGCAGGAATTTCTGGCAAGTACTGGTTGTGTACTACATGTGACAACAATCTCCAGTATTGTCCATATGTCTAGAATATGGGGTAGGGTTGCAAGACGGAAGCCTTTTCTTACACAGAAAAACATCTAGGCCCAGCTAAAATTTGCAAAACAATACATGGTCTCCCAAAAGCATGTGGGAAAATGTGTTATGGTCTGATGAGACCAAAGTTAAACTTTTTGGCCACAATTCCAAAAGATACATTCGGCGCAAAAACAACACTTCGCATTACTAAAAGAACGTCATCCCCACGGTGAAGCATGGTGGTGGCAGTATCTTGCTTTGGGGGTTGCTTTTCTTCAGCTGGAACTGGGGCTTTAGTTAAGGTGGAGGGAATTATGAACAGTTCCAAGTACCAGTCACTTTTGGCCCAAAACCTTTAGACATCTGCTAGAAAGCTGAAAATGAAGAGGAATTTCTCCTTTAAACACGACAATGACCCCAAGCATACATCCAAATCAACAAAAGAACGGCTTCACCAGAAGAAAATTTAAGTTTTGAAATGGCCCAGCCAGAGCCCAGACCTAAATCTAATAGAAAATCTGTGGGGTGACCTGAAGTGGGCTGTGCACAAGAGTTACCCTAGCAATCTGACAGATTTGGAGCACTTTTGCAAGGAAGAGTGGGCAAATATTGCCAAGTCAAGATGTGCAATGCTGATAGACTCCTACCCAAGAAGACTGAATGCTGTAATTAAATCAAAAGGTGCTTCAACAAAGTATTAGTTTAAGGGTGTGCACACACAACAAAGTATTAGTTTAAAGGTGTGCGCACACATGCAACCAGTGCATGGTACGTTTTTTATTTTTTATATTTTTTCCCCTAACAGATTTGTTGGTTTTTCAATTATTGTACAGGTTATAGGTCACATTAAAGGTGGGAAAAGTTTTGAAATGATTTATTGTGGTCTCATTTTTTTACATCACAAAAAACTGCCATTTTAACAGGGGTGTGTAAACTTTTTATTTCCATACAGGTGTGTGTGTATTACACACACACACACACACATATATATATATATATATATATATATATATATAGATATAGAAATATATATATATATATAAATAAATATATATATGTACACATATTATATACAGTATAAGTATATATATATATATATATATATATATATATATATATATATATATATATATATATCCCAAAAGCGAATAGGTGCTCGCCCAGACAAACGCGGTGTGCTCGGAACTCAATGTACAATCAACAAAACCAGATTCCAGCACTCGCATACTTTCTGCAACATTTCCAATGAAAATCCACAAGTTAAAGCACAAAACAAACACTAAATTGAGTGTTAAAGCTTTATTCCAAGTGCAAATGCACAGAGCAACCATTCAGGTGATCTTCACAGCAGCCATACTGCTGCAAACACAGACCGGTTACTGGTTTTTCCCCCTGGCGCCCTCAGTGTGAATACACAGAATGAAGATGCTGCTTGCATAAGTACACATGTAAGTGTTACTCAATCAATTTAAAGAAAAAGAACAGGAACATTCAAACTAAATAAATAAACCCTATGTTCACGAAAAAAACTGCTTTGAATACATGAAACAACCTGATATGCATCTATATACCTACACATATTACCATATATAAATGTATGCACATGTATACATACATAAAAAATATCTATAAAATACATATAAACATAAATAGTAATTCATCTGCAGCATATGTTACATAAATCACCAAAGGCAAATATGGAATGTCATAAGAAAATGGGAGGTGTCAACAATAGACAATATGAACCACTAACCAGAATATATAAGTGAGTGACTAATAATACTACTAAGGGACAAAGAAAACCCCCTTTTTTACCAAATACTAAATCTAACTCATCAAGCAAATCTACCAATGGTCATTTAGACCTGGTTTATACAGTGCCCCTAATTTAGTTATCCACAGCCTCTCTTTTCAGTCAAGAATTTCATGTTTACTTATATCGGACAATCTACTACCCTTCACCAAATCAATGCCCAAAAAAGGAATTGCGCCATAATATGTACCAAACTGTGCTTAAATAATGCACTCCTCGGTCGCTTACAGGTGATATCACTTACATGTAGTGCAATCATACTCTTTAGGCTTCTAGAAGTTTGTCTGATATAAAAAGCCCCACACTGACATACTGTCATGTAAATCACCCAGTCAGTATGACAGGTAATGAGATATTTAATATCAAAAACCTTCGGGGTATTGACAGATGTAAAGGATTTAGTACGTGACATAACTTTACAGCAGATGCAATTACCACAGGGATTGCTACCCCTGGCTAAATCCCTTAAGGCATCACCATCCAACCAGTCAATCTGCTTGTACCAAGATAAAGATTCACCTAAATTTCGACCCTGCCTATAACTGTAAAATCATTTATTCTCCAGGCATTGATCAAGAAATGGATCCAACTTTAGTATATCGCAGTGCTTAGAGATCACATTCCTGATTCTAAAAGTATTGGTACCAAAGTTTGTAGCAAATCTGATTTTTGAATGGCAGTTGACCTATCTCTTACGTGTGTTGCATTCAAATTCTTACTCACCAGAAATCGTCTCTATTAAAACTGGATGCTATGGCTTTATTTCTCTGAATGCTAATGCCAGAATAACCCCTCCTCACAAATCTATTGCCCATTTTATCCAGTTCTTTTTTATAACAGGTGTCCTCACTACAAATGTGTCTCAATCTCTGAAACTGAGCTTTTGGTATGTTGGACATAACATGTCTAGGGTGGCAACTGATCGCCTGCAAGATGGCATTTTTAGTAAAGGGTTTCCTATAGAGATTCATCTTCATAGTACTATCTGGGTTCTTAGTCACAATCACATCAAAAAAATCAATGCTATTAAGCTCGATTCTATCAGTGAATGTTAAACCAAATTGATTTGAGTTCAGATATTTCACAAAATCTAACCAATTCTGGATAGTGCCAGACCAAATCCCCCAGCAGTTGTCCAAATAAAGACGCCACATGATAAGTTCTTTCTTAAAAGGACAAGGATCATTATATATAAACTCTCTCTCAAAATAACTCATAAAGAGGTTTGCATATATAGGCACAGAAGTTGTACTCATCGCAGTTCCCATCATTTGTAGATAGCACTCACCATGGAAATAAAAAATGTTGTGCTCTAATACCAATTGCACCAAACTTAACAAAAAATCAATTTGTCTAGGTTGATGCTTACCATACATTTCTAACCAATACTTCAATGCCTGAATACCTCCACTATGTGGTATGTTCGTATATACCCTGGACATCGAGGGTAGAAAGATAGGAGGCTGGGTGTATCTGCAGATCATTCTTTAAGCAGAAAAAGTTGCTAGAATCTTTTAGCCTAGCCCTGACCAAGCTGAGTAATGGCTTCAATTCATACTCTAAATACACAGATAGGGGTTCTGTTAAAGATCCCCTACCTGAAACAATAGGCCTACCTGGGGGGTTCAAAATAGTTTTATGTATTTTGGGCAGAATATAGAACCACTGAGGTATTGGATTACTAACAAGAAGCTGCTTAAACTGGGATTCTGATATATCCCCATTCAATTTGGCATTCAAAAGAAATCCATCTTTCATTTAAAATCCAAAGTAGGATCAAGAGGCAGGCTATAATAAAACCTGCCATCCCTCAATTGCCTCAAAGCTTCTCCCAAATAATCATCGCGTGCCCATATTACAATAGCACCCCCCTTGTCTGCCTTGACTACTACTAAGTCTTTATTATTTTTTAACTGTATCAGAGCCTCTCTCTCAGGCTTGGTCAAATTATCACCAAATCCCCTGAAAACAGAATTTTGATTAACATGTAAATCATGCAACACCAAATCCTCAAACAGTTTTACCCGAGGGTGATATGGTGGCTGGAAGTCAGATTTCTTAAAAAGAAAACCATCAGAAGCAACATCAGCAGTATCATTGCTATCAGCTTTAGCATTAAAAAAATATTTTAAATTTAAAGCTCTGCAAAAATGCTTAACATCATCATAAACATCAAACTTAGAGATAAAGCATGAAGGTATTATATAGTTGAAGCCTTTATTTAGCACACTTTTCTCATGCATACTTAACTCATAGTTAGTTAAATTAACTATGACATTATCCATCTCAGCATCATGGCTATCAATTATGTTTGCATTAATTCCCTGAATGTTTACTCTATGTTGCTCCCTGGTCTGCCTTCAATGTTTGCATCCACCTCTTCTAAAGGGCCATCTCTTCCCCTGGATTTTTTGTGGATCGGAGATGTTAAATCTTCCACAAATTCAGCTTAAGTATCAGTACTGGTTGGGTTGGATGAAAAGGCAGACGTACTAGATTCAGTAGTGCCTTCAGCACTTCTAGAAGGCTTCAGAATAGATTTGTTTCTTTTCCGCTTAAATTTAAATTGTTTTTTTGTAGTATCCGAGAAGTGCACTGATCTTTTAGTGGTTTTCCAAGAGAAAATTGCATTATTCGCCATATCCCCCAAATCACGGTTAAACTTCTTGAGTTTATTGTCCCTGACCTCATTTTCAAAAGTATTCACTTCACTTAAATATGACTCAAGTCTTTTGATAGTCCCCCTCATTTTCAAATTGTTGCACATTTTCCAAACATTCATCCAGCTTTGCCTTAATATTTTTTTCTTTGTCCCTTAGTAGTGTTATTAGTCACTCACTTATATATGTAACATATGCTACATATGAAATACTATCTATGTTTATATGTATTTTATAGACTTTTTTTATGTATGTATACATGTGCATACATTTATATATGGTAATATGTGTAGGTATATGGATGCATATCAGGTTGTTTCATGTATTCAAAGCAGTTTTTTTCGTGAACATAGGGTTTATTTATTTAGTCTGAATGTTCCTGTTCTTTTTCTTTAAATTGATTGAGTAACACTTACATGTGTACTTATGCAAGCAGCATCTTCACTCTGTGTATTCACACTGAGGACGCCAGGGGGCGAAACCGGTAACCGGTCTGTGTTTGCAGCAGTATGGCTGCTGTGAAGATCACCTGAATGGTTACTCTGTGCATTTGCACTTGGAATAAATCTTTAACACTCAATTTAGTGTTCGTTTTGTGCTTTAACTTGTGGATTTTCATTGGAAATGTTGCAGAAAGTATGCGAGTGCTAGAATCTGGTTTTGGTGATTTCATATATATATATATATATATATATATATATATATATATATATATATATAGTACTGCGGTGGTGGTGCTGCGGTAGCGTTGTCGCCTCATAGCAAGACGCTGTCCCGTTCGATTCTCAGCTAGAGCATCTTCTGTGTGGAGGCATACGTGAATGGGGCATGCCTTCGTTGAAGGTTGTGCGTCAGGGCTGGTAACCCGGTACGTAAAAATCCACTACCAATCATTAGCGGACCGGAGTTCTGCTGTGGCGACCCCTAACCGGGAAAAGCCAAAAGACACAAACATATACATATATATATATATATATATATATATATATATATATATATATATATATATAGATATGTGTGTGGTTATCATTTATGACTTATTTTTGTATCAACTGATTGACTACCCTTTGTTGAGTTGGTTAGTCATTCTGCGCAAGTGGCCAAGTGCTCATTTTGCAGAGGCAATTTAGAAAGCAAATTTCTACTGTCATGCTATAACAATCAGATGATTAGAAAATGTGTGGCATTAAGTAAACAATAGCAGGAATATAGTGACTACATTTACACAGAGATTACATGCAACATGGTTAGCAAAGTGGCAAACAAGCAGATTACATTGCATTTAACACCAGTGGAATAGTTACTCTGTGGTTAGTCTGTGATCATGTAAACAAAGGATAAAAAATGGAGAGTGAGAGATGGGGATAGATATAGTCTGGAAGTAAACAATTATACCTGATAAGCAGGAATCCATGTCAATTATTTAATTGGATTGCTTAGTAGTTATTTTACTTGCACATTGTTGACTGGGTTAGGCCAGAAGCTTCATTTCAGGAGAGACGCAATATGGGTGGTGTTCATTCTGAATAGCAGGGAATTTGGCTGGTGCACTGGGGCACTTTCTCTACTCATTCTGGGTGTGACAGCACTGGGTGTGTGTTTTTCCCATTCTTAGCGTGAAGACATCTGGGAAGAGTAGTGTCGTTGTGGAAGTGTGGAGGGAGAACAATGTCAATGCAGTGGCTTCCTACTTGCAATTGTATGGGAACTTTGTCAGCCAGAGTCCATTTGTGTTGACCTGGACTTCAGAGAAGTAGATACCAAACAGGAGAGGACCCAGGACCGAACCCTGTGTGACTCCACTCATGACTTGTCGGCAGTCTGACTTGGAGTCAGCTACTTTCAGACTGTGGGTTCCATTTGTGAGCCAGTTTGCAACCCATGTGGTTATATAGGGTTTGATGCCTAGCTCAGTGAGTATTTCTATGATTCCTGAGTGGGGAATGGTATCAAAGGCCTTGGCCAGATCAAGAAAGGCTGTATGAACCACCATGCCTTCATCCACAGCTCTGGTGAGTGACTCAAAGAAGTCGACCAAGTTGAGCAGGCATGATCTACCCTTCAAAAAAACAAACTGTGTGGGATCCAGAGTTTGGAGATTCCCTATATCATTGTTTATTAGGTCCATGATGATGTGTTCCATAGCTTTGCATATCAGACTCATCAGGATAATGGGGCGATAGTTCCCAGGGTCTGTAGTCACTCCTCCTTTGTGGAGATGTATGACTGTAGTAGCAGTGCGCCATTCGGTAGGGACAAATCCTGAGGTGAGGCTGCGATTGAACAGGGCACACAGGTGAGGTGCCAGTTCACTTTATAGTTCATGCAGAACACAGCCATATATATATATATATATATATATATATATATATATATATATATACATATATATATATATATATATATATATATATATATATATATATATATATATACACTTTTGTATATATTTTCTTATCCCCACTGTATCATGCTTCGGTTAACTGATTTACGCGAAAGTGCACTTTTGTTAAAGTGGGTCTCGGCTATCTGTTCTTCGAAGAAGTGTGTTTTCGAAAAACAGTAGTAGACCCATATATATATATATATACATATATATATATGTATAGATACAGATATACACACACACACACACACACACACACACACACACACACACACATGTGTGTGTGTGTCTGATTTGTATAACAATTGATCGGTATATTTTAAAAGAAACTACAAAAAGGTTCACCTTGAATTGGAAGTAAGCAGGAATAATTTAGAAAAGGAGGAGTATAATTATGGAAGTAAGCAGGAGGGATTTAGAAAAGAACCAGTATAATAACTTAAAAAGGAAGAAGAAGAGTAGGCTGGAAATGATATAAAATAAAATGCAAAAAAAAATACAAAAAGTGTGAACATTTGTTACACAGGCAGTGCTATTACTTAAACAGAATGAAAGAGGAAGTCTCAGCATATTTAGCAAAAAATGGTAAGAAATTTAGAATATATATTACAGCAATAACATACACATTGAAAATATAAGCAAAAGGAGATACTGGAAGTTACAGTGAATTATTTTAAGGAAACATACAAAGCAGAGAAAGTCAAAGAAGAGGTGAACTGTGAACTGGGAACTGAAATGCTTTTCAGAGGATGCAATAAAAGGTTTGCAGAAGGATGTTACATTAGAAGAGTTAATTGAAGTTATAAGAATTTAAAAGTCTTATTTTCAGGTGTAGCCTTTTTACTTAAGGCAAGTATGAATATTCTAGACTTTACTATAACATTTATAGATAGAAGGCCTATAGTGGATATAGGGTTGGAAGGGGATGTGTTAAGAATAATAGGTATCTATGCCTATACAGAAATAAAAAATTGAACAGTTGTTTGAAGACTTATGTAGTGGTGAATATGAAGAATGTGGTGGGAGACTGACTGTGATTGATGGACAGATATATAAAAAATGAATATGTGATTAAAGAAGGGAAAGTTAAAAAAAAAAAAAAAAAGAAAATGTGTTGAAGGACATTTTTCAAAAGAGATGAATAATTTATGGAAAGATCACTGATCTATGTTCAGTTTTTATACTACTTTGTCAGACTGGTGAGTATATTTTAAAAGAAAGTATAAACAAGTTGGAAGTAAGCAGTAGAAATATGGAAAAGGAGTAAGATAATGTAACAAGTGAAATGGAACAGAGACAAGACATATACATAGATCATCTGTGAAAAGAAAAGGGATTGTATGAAAGAAAGGATGAAAAAAATTTATAAGCAGCATTACTACTTAAGAGGAAAGAAATAAGTTGTTTCACAGTTTTTGGCCAAACAGGACAATGCACTTGAGCTGCTCTATGTTCAAGTCAACATAGGTAAAATGCAATACCACTTCCTTGCAAGCTATACGTCCCCCTCTATGAGCTAGGAAATCCATACCATGTATTTAAACTTATTAGAAACACAAACCATCCAACCCAATACTATATTCATGGGTAATTAACTGGGAATCCTATACAACATCAAACATACATGCACAGAGATTCCTGGATTTTGTAAATACAAACTCCCTGGACCATATAATATGCCAACCAGGGGTGCAACCATACTGGATCTGGTCCTCACTAATATGGGAGAGTGCTGCACATCCCATACTGTAATGCTTTCCCTGGGAAGATCAGAACACAAGATGATCTCCTTTGAAATAAAAATAAAACCTGGACCCCTAGCTAAACCAGTAATATTCAGGAACTTTTCTAAGGCTAACCTCCTGCTGTTAAGTGAGAACCTGGAAAATTTTCAAACCCCTATAAACCATGAGAACACTTCTGCCTATGCAGAACTGTTCACAGAAACCCTGTACAAGCATGTTAATAGCTGCATAGAGGCAGCTGTACCTACGAGGAAGAAGTACAGAAGTAACTCAAAAAACAAGCCACCCTGGCGGAATCACAAAATCAATCGGGTGTATAACAGGAGGAAGAAATTCATGGCAAAAATTAGGAGGTGCGGCACCCAGCAAGATAAAAGCACTCTCATTAAACTAAGCAAACAACTCAGAGGACAAATAAAATCTACCAAAGCCAAATTTGAGGTAAGTTTGGCCTCCCAGGCCAAGGACAACCACAAAGCATTCTTTTAGCTATGTCCACAATCTCAAAGGTAATACACAATTGTGTGCAGAGCTCATTGTAAATGGAGCCACCTATACTGAGCCAGAAGATATAGCAAACCACCTGGCTGATATAATTCAGCTCCAACTTTACCCTCTCTCCCCCTCAATCTTCCCTCAGTAAATATCAAATATAACGCCCCCTACTATCACTATGAAACAGGTCCTTAATGCTTTCTCTAAGACCAAGAACAATGCATCAATGGGCCCAGACAACATCCCAGAATGCTTTCTAAATAGCATGAAACATGACCTATCAGGGCCTCTGGAATTACTATTTAACTGTAGCCTCCAAACAGGCTTTGTACCTCATGAATGGAGAATGACAACAGTCATCCCTCTGCACAAAGGTGGGCCATCTACAGACCCTGGAAACTACAGACCCATAAGTCTCACTAGTCTTATATGTAAAGCCATGGAACAAATTATCATGGAGATGATCAATAGAGACATAGTAAACCTCCAGACACTGGACCCAACCCAGTTTGGTTTCATCAAGTGAAGATCAAGCCTACTCAACTTGGTGGACTTCTGAGAAGGTCACCAAAGCAATGGATGAGGGCAAAATCGTTCACACTGCCTACCTTGACCTGGCCAAGGCATTTGACACAATACCCCACTTGGGCATTGTTGACAAACTGAAGAGGTTAGGTACAAACCCATATGTCACCCGGTGGATAGCCAACTGGCTCACAGACAGGACCCAGGAAGTTAGAATTCGGGAGTCCACCTCTACAAAGAGGCCAGTCACAAGTGGAGTCCCTCAGGTCCAGTCCCTGGACCACTCCTTTTTGGCATTTACTTCTCAGAAGTCAAGGCCAATGTCAGTGGTCTCTGGCTGACTAAATTTGCAGATGATTGCAAATTAGGAGCTGTCATTGAATCTCACACTGACACAAATGTTCTCTAGGAGGGGCGACACAGACAAACAGCTAGTGTCAGAGTCATGGACTAAAACTAAATGCCAAGAAATGCATAATAGTATCCACTTTGGGAAGTTATCCATCCCTGGTAACTATCATATTGACAACACACCCCTTAGAGTTGACCCAGTAGTCAGGGACTTAGGGACATACATAGATAGTAATTTAGCCTTTGATCATCATATGTCTACACTGGTGAGGAAATCATTCTATGCTGCGCAACTTATAAACAAAGGTATGGCATTTAAGTCCAAGGAAGTCATTGTCCCACTGTACTCGGCTTTCATCAGACCTATCATTGAATACAATGCCCCCTTTGGTATGTACTTAACCAGGCATAGCCAACAAGTGGAACATCCACACAGAGGTTATTCACTAAAAGAATACAGGATGTCCTATACAGACCTCCTCAAGGCCCGATCCCTTTATTCTGTCTCCTACAGGCTTTTGAGGGGAGATCTATGCCTGGCATACAGGGCATTGTCAGACCCCACTCTGATGGCCCTCCTGCATATCCACAAAACAAACAGTAGCAGAATTACCTGTTCTAAAGACTTAAACCTTGCCTGTGATCTAAACAGGACATGCTGGACTAGATAGGTATGTATCCCAGAGACTACCCCATCTATGGAACAGGCTCCTCATCCACGTGAAACAGATTTCCTCCCTAAACCAATTCAAGTGCAACTTGGACAACTGGATGGGAATCTGGACATTCATCTCTGGTTTGGCACCTATGTCTCTGATGCAGACAGGTAACCTGTAAATGGTTCATCTCCCAGGCCCATGCTTACACACTTATCAAGGGAATCAGAATTTGTCAGAGATTTGGGATGCATGACTAGGCTTCAAAAGGCCCTTGTGGTCGTTAGCCTAGTAAATACCTAAGGATCTATTTGGCAAAAGTGAAAAATTCAGAGCATATAGTAAGAAAAATAAAAAATTAACATGGAAATTTAAAATATCAGCAAAAGGAGATTGTGTTAGTTACAGTGAATTCTGTTAAGAAAATATATAAAGAAGGGAGTTAAAGAGGTGAGTTGGGAAATGGAATTCATTTTATTGGAAGTAAAAAAAAATTGCTGAAGGGTATTACATTAGAAGAGTTACCTGAAGTTTACATATATATATATAAATATATATATATATATATATATATATATATATATATATATATATATATATATATACACACAAGGAAAGTGTAGGAAAGACACACAGCACATATAAGATAAAAATTGTTTATTTTAATACAGGTAGTAAGCGCTTTCACATGGACACACCATGCTTCATCAGACTATACAAACTACTAAAAAAACACACCTTAAAATAGTCACAGTCTGGCTAACAAGCCTACTATCACCATGGTAACTAATAACATAATTAACAATCTTAATACTCCATTTAAAACGGAAATTCACGAAAAAAACTTTCTTAAAAAGTAATTATGTAACATCATACGTGCTGGAAACACAACCACCACAGTTCTAAAACATTGTAAAAATATTCATTAAAGCATAATAAAAGCTCTAAAATCGCTCAGCTACATATATAATAAATAAGAAAAAAGGGCTAATTGGCTTTGCAACACATTATTGCACTTATATACATAAATCAACTTCTGTTCCCATTAAAGCGTATAAAATTGGCATATTGCTGCAATAACATCTAAAAACAAAACTTTAAGCATAAACTCACTTAAACATTGAATAATAGATCTGTGCTGTGCAATCCTGAGCAATGGATTTGAAACATGGAGGTTTGCGTTTTGTTTTGAAGCATCTTATTTTTATGTTCTGAGCTCTATAGTAATGAGATTTGATATACAGGTTGCTATTGGTAAGTGACTCGAGATCTATTATTCAATGTTTAAGTGAGTTTATGCTCAACCCTTAAGGACATTATCCAACCATATTTTGCATCCAGATCCCTTTGCTCAAACAACAAACTACTCCTACAAGTCACCAAAGTAGAAAACTCAACAGGTGAATCCCTCTTCTAAAATTATATCTCCAAAATACTGAACCACTGAATGGTGCACAGCTACGATTATCCCACTCCATAAGGGGGGGGGGTCCGCCACAGACCCTGGTAACTACCGCCACATCAGTCTGACGAATCTGGTCTGTAAGGCCATAGGTTCATAGGTAGGTACTAGGCTATCTACCCGAGGGCATATATAAGCCTAGCCAGAGTGTGTCGGCTTTTGCCGCCCCATTGATTAATTAACTGAGCCTCTGTCAAGCAGAGTCAATGAAGTGATCCCAGGGGTGTGCTTTCTGTTACCCATCCACTTGTCAAGGCTTCTCTTGAAGAGTGTTAGTGAGGGGCTCTGCCTAATGTAGTTAGGAATTTTGTTCCAAAGCATGGGGAGTCTCTGTGACAGGAATCTATCTCTCCAGCATGTTCTATTTATTGTTGTGGCGAGGTTTAGCTCACTAGAGCACGTGGCTCGCAGTGACTTGAATTTCTTTAGGTGGAGCATGTCCATCAATTCTGAGTTGGACATGGCTTTGTAAGTCAGGCAGAGATCACCTCTGAGTAAGCGATATGCCACTGAGTACAGCTGGAGTTTTTTCACTCAGGCTGCATAGGACATATGTTTCAGGCCAGTAATCCTCTTGGTGAGGTGCTTTTGTGGCCTTTCAAGCTGTTGGAAGTGTCTTGTGAGATACATCCCAAATGGGGCATTGTACTCTGTGATGGGTCTGATGAGTGACGAGTAGAGGGGCACTATAACCTCTTTATTTCCAGATGTGGACCCCTTAGTAATTAGATGGGCCACATAGAAGGATTTCCTAACTACTTTGGCAATATGATTGTCAAAGGAGAGATCACTATCTACCTGGGTCCCCAGATCTCTTATTACCTCTTCTGTATTAAGGGGGTTGCCGCCTATGTGGTAATTCGTGGGTGTTTTGTTTTCCCAAAGGGATGACTATGCATTTTTTGACATTTAGCTTGAGGCCATGACTTTGACACCAGGTGTCTGTCTCAGTAAGGCCTTTTTGGAGGATGTCCGTGTCAGCCGGAGAGTCAATTATGGCTCCTAGTTTGCAGTCATCGGCGAACTTGGTTAGCCATAGTCCTCCTGTGTTTGCCTGTACTTCTGAGAAATATATGCCGAACAGTAGGGGTCCCAGAACTGAGCGTTGCAGGACACCACTTGTGACTGGTTTAGAGTCAGACCTGGAGCCCGCTATTCTTACCATGCGAGTTCTGTCTGTAAGCCAGTTGGCAACCCATCTTGTGACGTAGGGGTTTATGTTCAGGCTGGTGAGTTTTTCTATAATACCCGAGTGAGGAATGGTGTTGAATGCCTTGGCAAGATCAAGGTAGGCTGTGTGAACCACCTTTCCCTCATCTATGGCCTTGGTAACTGTCTCGAAGAAGACAACCAGGTTTAGTAGGCATGATCTGCCCTTAACAAAGCCGAACTGGGTCGGGTCAAGTGTTTGGAGGTTCCCAACGTCTTTGTTAATGAGTTCCATGATGATGCGCTCCATAACCTTGCAGACCAGGCTAGTCAGGCTTATGGGGCGATAGTTACCAGGGTCAGTTGTGGCTCCTCCTTTGTGGAGCGGAATAACCATTGCTGTGCACCATTTTATGGGCACGTAGCCTGTGGAGAGGCTGAGGTTGAATAGCTTGTTTAGGTGGGGGGTTAGTTCGTTCTGTAGTTCATGCAAGATGCAGCCTGGGACACCATTTGGCCCCATTGATGCTGTGTTTTTGGCTTTTGAAAGGGCTGTTTTCACCTGTGCTTCTATGATTTCCGGGACACTACACTTTTCCGGTATTGTTGTGGGCCCTTTTGAAGGTGAGAGGGAGGTGAAGTTTGCACTGAATCTACCTGCCAGTATATTAGCAATATCAGTAGGTTCAGTATATTTTGTGCTATTTTGCACTATCTCAGAGCATACCTGAGAGTTGCCACTTAGATTTTTGACATAGCTAAAGAAGGCTTTGTGGTTATCTTTTGAGTCCTTGGCTATTTTTCTTTCGAAGTTAGCCTTGGATGATTTTATGAGGGACCTTAGTTTCTTACTGATACTGATCAGGGATGTCTTTCCTTCTTGGGATTTGCTTTTTTTCTGAACTAGTTTCCTCTTTTTGTTGTATAACCTGTTTATGGCAGGGGTCCACCAGACTGGTTTCCTTCTCTTAGGGGAGTGAGTCTTGGTTTTGCTAAGGATGGCACGATCCATGCATCCTTGTAGGTGCTCATTGAGTGCAATTGTAAAGATTCTGCATCTTGGGCAGTGTTATCCTTTAGCATGGGGGCTGTGAAACCTACCACCTCTGACTTAAGTAAGGTGAAGTTTAATTTAGAAAAGTTTTTCACTGTGGTTTCCTTGGTTGGGGGTGGTGGTGGGGTGTGGACATCTAGGGTGATTAGTTTATGGTCTGATCTAACCAGTGATGGGTTGACCTCCGGTACGGAGCACCTGTCGCCCATCTTGGTGATGACCAGGTCCAATATGTTGTGGCCTCTGGTAGGGGAGTTTACCAGCTGATCCAGGGCATTTGAGTTGATGAATTCCAGTAAGCGCTGAGCCTGGGAGTTTGTATTCAAGTAATTTTCCCAGTTAATGGTAGGGTAATTTAAATCTCCCAAGATCAGGGTGTTCGGTAGGACCTTCATGTTTTCCAGTGTTCTGTGGCCGAAATGTGTGGTATGAGTTGTAGCCCAGTAGTGCTGGAGTGCTCTCTGGAACCTTGAACCAGGTTTCAGTTACTGCACAGATGTTGATGTTCTCCATACTTAGGAGTGCTTCGAGTGCATGCATTTTGAAAGTTAAACTCCTGGCGTTGAGTAGCATAACCCTCAGTTTTTTACTTGTGCTGTTTATGGAGGTGGGTTTGAATTTTGAGCCTTGCCTAAAAAAGGCACTATGGGGGCAGCAAGAGCCTTGGCCAGTATTCGAAAGCCAAGGGGTGACAGGTGCAAGCCATCTCTTGCGAAGCAACGTGGCTTGTCGAGCATGTCATCCCAGGCTGACAGACACTGGATCCCCTTTGAATGACACCAGAAGCTTAGCCAATTGTTGAAATTAATCATTTTTTCTTTATACTGAGGTATCATTCTTGGTGAGGGCAGGATGCTACTCAGGGTCAGGGTCATACCCGCCTGGGCTACATGATCAGAGAGCTCTTCCATGTCTCTTTTCATGTAGTCCAGGGAGGTAAGGCTCAGGTCATTCACACCAACATGAACAATGACAGAGTCATATTTGTACTTGTTCTGGAGTGACCTGAGTGCTTGTGTTATGTGGTGGATTCTGGCTCCCAACAGACAGCTAACAGTAACCTTCTCCTTGTCCAGCCTAGTGAGTGGGGCGTCAGTGTGCCTGACTATTGAGTCACCTATTACTAGCGTGTTAGGTATGTTATTTTGCCTTAAGGGCTGTGATTGTGCGGCACATTGATTTTGTGTTTTATGTGTTGTCTGGTTTGTGACAGGAGGTGCAGGTTTTGTGGGTGTCTGCTTTGGAGCTCTCTGATGCTTTTGCAGGTTTTTATTTAGAGCCTCTGAGTATGATTGTGTGTATTTATGTATATCTTTTGTCAGTGTTGGTTTAGTAGGTGTATGTGAGGCTGGAGGTGTGGTGCAAGTGTTAACCTTCTCCTCATGACTGTCTGTTCCAGTCTTGGGTGGAGATACCTTAGCCTCCAGTCTGGCTGTATAATTGCATCTCTCACATATGTTAGTGTTTTGTGGTAGGAGGTGAGGGCTGTCTGTGTACATGAGGCAGTTGTAACATTGCCTTAGGATACCCAGATTCACCAGCTGGACTGGAGAGTACACCTGAAGCTGCCCTTTGGTCATGCCTGAATAGTAAGGTGAGCTGCTTAGTCGCTTGGCATGGAATGTATCATCATGGAACTCAAAAACAGGGACATTGGAAACTTCCAGTCTCTGGACCTCACACAGTTTGGGTTCATGAAAGGTAGATCATGTCTTCTAAATCTGACTGACTGCTTTGAAACAGTCAAGAGCCATAGATGAGGGTAAGGTGGTTCACACAGCCTATCTGGACCTTGCCAAGGCCTTCGACACCATCCCCCACTCCGGAATTTTAGATAAACTCACTAAACTGGCCATTAATCCCTATGTCACTAGAAGGGTTGCAAACTGGCTCACTGACAGAACCCACATAGTCAAAGTAGCTGACTCCAAATCCAGTAATAGACCTGTGACAAGTGGAGTACCACAGGGCTCAGTCCTAGGTCCGCTCTTATTTGGCATCTACTTCTCTGAAGTTCAAGCTAACACCGAAGGCCTATGGCTAACAAAGTTTGCAGACGACTGCAAGTTGGGAGTCATTATCGAATCCCCAAAAGATGTGGACATTCTACAAAAGGGCCTCACTCATATAGATGCCTGGTGTCAAAGCCATGGCCTCAAGCTCAATGCCAAAAAATGCATAGTCATCACCTTTGGAAAAAAAAACAAGTGCCCCTTGAAATACCACATAGGTGGTAGCCCACTTAACACAGAAAGTGTGATTAGAGACCTTGGGATACAGGTGGACAGTGGACTCTCTTTTGATAAACACATCACCACAGTAGTCAGAAAATCTTTCTACGTGGCCCATCTAACTACAAAAGGCTTCTCATCTAGAAAAAAGGAGATCATTGTTCCCCTCTACTCATCCCTCATTAGACCTATTATAGAATACAATGCCCCATTTGGTATGTACCTCACAAAACATTTGCAACAGCTGGAAAGGCCACAGAAATACCTCACAAAGAGGATCACTGGCCTAAAACATCTACCCTATGCAGACCACCTCAAAAAACTCCAGCTCTATTCTGTTTCATATCGTCTATTCAGAGGTGATCTCTGCCTAAAATATAAGGCCATGTCAAACCCACAAATGTTGGACCTGCTCCACTTAAAGAAATCCCAATCCATCCGACCCACACGCTCCAGTGACCTAAACCTTGTCATCCCAATAAACAACACTTGCTGGAGGGCTAGGTTCCTGTCCCAGAGACTTCCCATACTCTGGAACAGACTACCCATTCAGGTCAAGCAGAGCACCTCTTTGACCCTCTTTAAGAAAAATCTTGACGATTGGATGGGAAATAGGAAATTCACCCTGGAGATCACTTCATTGGCTCTGCTTGACAGGGGTGCAGGAAAATAAATTTCTGTAAGTGCCGACAGACAGGGAATCCATATGGCTAGGCTTGTATAGGCCCTAGGCCCAATAGCTTAGTACCTACCTATGAACTTTGGAACTCTCTGCCCAATCCACTTATGAACATTTCTTCATCTAAACAGTTTAAAGAACTCCTAAAAACCCACCTTACAGACTGGGCTCTGCTCCTGCCACAGCCCGGGTTAGACCTACTAAACTCCCTCCAAACCTCCTATACTACATCATCCCCAACACTGAACCCACTCAGCAGACACCTTACTGATTCTTATATCAAACTTATTCTCTAACTACTACCAATGTTCAATCGCACTAACTTATTTTTGTTTGAAAACTCTATGTATTGAAATTAAGTACAACTATTCAGAATGTATTAAATGTTGTTGCTATAATTCCTATTGTTTTTTCACTCCTATGAAGCATTACTGTTGTAAATAGTCTTATTATAATTACCTACTCTGTGTTACAAATGTATTGTTGTATTAGAAAATGTAGCAACTTAATGTTTTTTAATATGTGTTAAATATACTCTGTACTAAAGACTTTGTACTATTTGATATTGGAGCTTTTCTCCCCGGGTCTCCACTGAAAAAGGACACATATCCAGATGGACTTTCCCGGTTAACAAATATAAAATAAACAAACAAATAAATAAATAACTAGATAAGATTTAAATGAAAATAATATCAAAAAGATCTGAAAGATTTTAGGAGATGTGTTGAGACAAGGAGTTTATGAAGTGAGGGGAATACAAAGATAGGAGATGTTGATTGCAGCTGAAGAAGTGGTAGATGATATAATAAGACGAGGTAAATGAAATGAAAATGGTAGTAGGTGAAGGTACTCAAGCATTTGATGATGTGATTCATGAGGGTTCATTGGATACTCTGAAAGGGTGATATTTTACAGGGATGATTTGAGACTTTTTCAATCTGTGCATGAGAAAATTATGCTACAGAGTTAGTAAAATGGGTGGTGTAGTAGGAAATTTTCTGTTAGGAGGGGAATTAGACAAGGCTGTACTATCAAACAGTGACTTATACTGCTTATCAATGCAATAGCAAATGAGCTGGAGAAGTCTGGAGCAGGTGCATAATGGGTACAAAAAAGTTAAGATTCACACACTTTTATCTGACATGGATGATGTAATATTAGTTGTAATGAATAAGCCCACTATATGGAAATATTAAAATAATTAAATAGATTGTTAAAATTAGTTGGTCTGTATTTGAATAAGGAAAAAATAAAGGTTTATGGGATATAGTTGAGACAGAAGGTACATTTTTCTCAAAAGTCGAATTTCATTGCTGGGAGTAAGATCTGGATAAAGAAAAGTGGTTGCAGAGCAATGGAAAATATAACTGAAAAATAAAATATGACAAGGTACTGGAGAAAACGTTTAAACTTCCTTTTAGAAATAAAATTTATTGAATAAATTCCATAATTTGGGCAAGTTACGATATTTGGAAAGTGTTTATATTATACCAAGTAAAAATAAAAGGTATCACATACTCTTTTTGATACCACATGGGGTTCAAGATTGAATGTAGTTAAAAAGGGGGATTTTATATTTCAAAGATGAAGGAAGAGTTTTAGGGTTAAATTAACCAAATAGTGTATGGGTCATGGATTTTAAATAATATATGAAGCGGAAGGGCGTGTAGTGAAGACTTTTGGAAGAAAATAGAGGGCTGAGTCTTGAAAAGGGAAATGAATGTGGTATGTGAGTTAATGAGGGAGTATCAGAATAAAATTATTTTATGGAAGGTTAAACCAGCATGTTTAGAAAGGGAAAGAGAATGATGATATGAAAGTGAACTGAGTGCATTTCATTATGTCAATAAAGTGGAAATATTTGGGAGAAAATGTTATTAGTGCAATCAAGGGAAGAAAACTGAGGTGCAAGACTTTAAGAACCTATTAGGATTTTTTTGTGGAGACTTAATATAAATAAGTTACTTGTCAAGGGAAATATGCTATATAACACCATTGCAGAAATCTTATACTTTGCATGTAAGGAAGATAAAACTACAGAGCATCTGTTTTTGCAATGTGAAATGGTTAAATATGGAAAGACATATTTAAGGAGTCGTAGTTAGATAATATAAATACTATAAACATGAAAAAGGTGTTACATGGATCTTATGAACAAAGAAGGGAAGAGAAAAGTAAGGAAATAAATGAAAAAAAAATAATATATATATATATATATATATATATATATATATATATATATATTTTTTTTTTTTTTTTGTGGGGGGAAATATGGAAAAGATGGAGAGAGAGGATGCAGGCTAGTATATATCAAATAAGGCAGAGATGTGGTTGCTGTGGAAAGAATGGGGAAAGGAATAAAAATATTTCTATTATTATATGTATTTATTGTGTTGACATATACAGCACAACATCTGCAGTATAAATTTAGTCAAACAGATTGAAACAAATTTAGAATTTGTAAAGTGGAATGTGTTTTGGCATTGTATGAAAATATGTTCTCACTTAAATACATACATTTGTTAATATACATACATGTACGTATACAATAAAAAGGCCCCTAGTCTTTTCAATAAATGCTATGGTATCCAATTTCTCTGCCAGGAGCACTTTCCCTTAGTAAATTCCATAACTGAGTCAAACAGCAACCTAAGTGCCTGGGTAAGGTGCAGATATGCAGGTTGTTTATCATTAAACCACCGACAAAGTGAAAAGAGTACCTTATAGTAATGTCTACTGTGTGAAGAGCTCACTGTAAACAAAATAAAAGATGGAGCACAGATAAATTTTAACATAGATGAAACCTGTAACCAAACTCTAGAATACAGTTTATCCATGTCCTTAATCATTACTATAAATGTCAGAGTTTGTATTTAATTTGTTATACAGATGAATCTAGCCCTGCTTTGGGAGATGAATGCAGTGATACAGGCATAATTTTGATCTCACAGTGTACCTTACCTATGATTGTTTGGTCTTTACTTTACTATGACCACAGTTCATTTGGTTTGGCCTTTCAGTCCATTGTCAACATTGAAAATAACACATCATTGACAAAAACACACAGTGCATAAAATTAAAGGCAAAACTAAAAAAAAAAAAAGTTGTCTGAGGGCTGCTGGAAAAAATGCCCAAACAGCTATACAGCTCTTTTGACAGTTCTGAAAATATTATAAATAAAAAAAAAATGCTGAGCTGATTATACAATAAAATACATTCTGTGACCATGAAAGCTAGTATGGAAAAGTAATTCAAGTCTGTCCCCCACTTTCAAAGCTACAAATTATAATATTTATTTTTAATCGCAGACAAATGTATGCTTGTGTCAATATCAGGCCGAATACTGCCTCATAAATATGTTAAGCAGGAAATAATTCTCTGATCAGTTCCAGCTGAGTACAAAGCATGCTACTGTTCTACATGCATTCAGTAAAATAATATCAGCTATGTCATGCATTTACTTCATATCTTTCTTTAGCAGGCCACTAATGAAATCTTTGCAGTCTTCAGATATCTCATCAAATGCTTCATCATCGAAGTCCCAGGTAGCCGAAGTAACATTTGCTAATGTCTCGTTGTCATTGTCACCCATAAAAGGTGAAAGACCACTGACCCTAGAATGAAAAAAAAGTGACAATGCTATTTGATTAAAATTATTTTTATAAGCATCATTTCATGTTCTGTTTTCATTAGTATCATCAGTTAAAAATTAAAAAAAAAAAAAAGCAACTTGTGTACATCACCTGAGGTCTTTTCGGAAGAAGCTGTTAACCGTTCCTCTTGCTTGTATCTAGTTGAACCAATACCAGTAACCATACCTATCAACTTTGGAGCTTTCAAACTCACATCAGGGAGCCATCAAAAATCATAGCACAGGGTCCAAACTCATAGCAGTTAAACTTTCTGCTGCATAATTTCATGCCCCTCCCCCCACAAAGTGAGTGAATAATATGTAAATCTGCCCTTTTGGGGGAACAGTTAAGATCCTTGCAGAGAAATGTTGCTTACTGCATTATGATGTTATACATACAAAATTCCCTACACTACAAAACAGACTAGGGACTACCTTTGCAATCAACGACCACTAGTATAAATCTTTGTGCATTGTTATTTTTCAGAATTACAGTGTATGCTAGCAAATCAGACAAATGCAGAAGAATGAGAAAAGAACACGCCTAGAAACTCAGAGGGAGGTAGGGGTTGCAAATGATCTGCAATGGAAGAATGTAAACAGGATCATAGGAAGTTACTAGGTTATTGGCCCTGAGGCCCTTACAAGCCTAGCCAAGAATTTAGCAGACGTTCTAACAAGTCAGCACCCTATGCCACCTTCCAGCAGTGACTCAGGTGGAATCCCAGGGGTGTATTTTCTGTTCCCCGTCCAGTTATTCAGGTTGAACTTAAAAAGCATTAATGAGGTACTCTGCTTGACATAGAGAGGGAGTCTATTCCACAAAATAATTAGTCTCTGGGACACAAATCTATCCCACCAACAAGTCCTATTGATGTCACAGACCAAATTGAGGTTGCACGTGCGGTTTACTTGAGTGGAGCTTGACTTGCGGATATGCAGCAGTCCCGTCAAGGGGGAGTCTGAGATTGCTTTGTATACTAGACATAGGTCACCTTTCAGGAGTCTGTAGGAGACTGAGTACAGGGACAGGGCCTTTAGCCTATCTCTGTAGGGAAAATGCTTGAGGCCCTGGATTCTCCTGGTGAGAAACCTCTGTGGTCTCTCCAGCTGCTGCATGTACTTTGTGAGGTACATGCTGAAAGGGACATTGCACGCAATAATGGGTCTTATAAGGGAAGAATACAGCGATGTTATGACCACCTTGTCCCTGGATGAGATACCCTTACTAATGAGGTGAGGCATGTAGAAAGTTTTCCGTACAATGGAGGCACATGCATAACATATACATTTTAAACTTCTTTTTTTTCTATCCTTATTTTATTGCACCAATGTATGAGGGACATAATCAAAATTATGGTTAACCTCTGGATAACAATTAATGTTGTAATAAGAGATTTATTTGAGCTGTTTGGAAGCACTGTTGATTTGTCCTGTACAAACCTTTTAACCAATGTATAAGCATACATGTGTACTCTTAATATAGTATGTGTGAATATCCCCCCAGCATCTGCAATGAAAAAAGGCCTAGTCCACCTCAGCTTAGAAAATATGATGTGTGTGTGTATTTCTGCATGCATGCACTTGTATAATTATGTTCCATGCCCTACTGCCAATGATGATATGCAAGAAGGAAGTACAGCTTTCTGATGGCAAAACTTTGGATTTATAGTGACCTAGTGTGCAGACTGAAATGCTTTAATGAGTACAGCTTATAATGTACATACAGAAAGTAAAGTTATGTAAGCTGAACTTACCATAACAGTAGATGTTGAAATGATCACTGCTGCAGTAGCCTTAGCTATATGGGTTAAATCCTGCCAAGGATATAACAGCTGGCTAGCTTCCAAAGCATCAGGACACCTTCCACATGCCCAAACTATCAAGCAGCTTGAGCTGAGCTGAAAAAAGACAAGTTTGGGCGTGAAACCTTTCAGTACTTTCCTGCCAGCAGAGAAAGGGGAGGCTTAGCCCTGAAATGGCAGGGCCAGGAATAACAAAAAATAAATGTCCACACCCTGGCATAAAAAACACACGAAAAAAAAAAAAAAGAGGTGGAGGGAGGGAGGGAGTGGCTACTGCAGCAATGAAATTTGAATATCTACTGTTATGGTAAATTCAACTTACCCAACTACACTGTGTTCTTCATATTGATCACTGCTGCAGTAGCTTTAGCTACATGGGTAGATTACCATAGCTAACAATATTTGAGAGATGGATAGACAAGGATCCAGGAGCCCCTGGAGAATGGCCCTAGCAAAGCATGATCTAGACCTAGAAAAAGAATCCAGATTACAGTGCTTTGTAAAAGAATGTACAGAGGACCAAGTAGCAGCTTCTAGAATGTGTCTTGAATCCATCCCTTTCCAAACAGCCATAGAAGAAGCCAAGGTCCTTGGAGAGTGGGTCTTCACCCTGCCTGGAACAGATTTGTCATGGTGAGTATAACAAAAAGTAATAGCCTTAGACAACCATTTAGAAATAATTTGTTTTGAGATAGGTTGACCCTTCTTCTTACCTTCATAAGGAATGAAAAATTGATCCAAAGAACCAAAAAATTTAGTTCAGTCACAATGGTACCCAAATTGTCTGTGGATATCCAAGGTATGGATTATCCTTTCTCTCTCATTTTTAGGTTCAAGAAAAAAAATGGAGAGATGGGTGGTATGGCTTAAAGTAAACTTGGATAGCCCCTTAGGCATAAAAAAAGGATTGGTTCTCAAAGAAACCCTGTCTATGTGGAAAACGAGGTAGGGTTGACTCACCATAAGATCCTGCAATTCGGATAGTCTTCTTGCAGAGGTCAGAGCAATCAGTTCCATATTAATAACCTCAAGTCAGCCAGATTAGCTTGTTCCAAAGGAGCAAGTGTCTCTCTCTAACACAAAGTGAAATCCCAAGAAGGAGTCACCAGTTTACTTGGAGGCCACTTATGCAAGATCTCTTTCAAGAGCAATTTGACATACAACTGCCTTGAAAGAGGAGGATCCATAGGCAGACATGCTGATAAGGCTGATAAATGAACCTTGACAGAGGAATAAGAATAGTCATAGGACAGTAACTCACACAAATACTACAAAACCAGAGAACAGCTAGCCATGAATGGGTAGTGGTTATGTTGTTGGCACCAACTAGAAAATCCATTTGCTAATATATGATTTTGTAGTAGCAGGCTTTCTTGCCTCCATTAGTACCTACTGCACGTATTTATAAAACAGGTGCCTAAAAGGAATTAAGACCCTATCATCCAGGCATTCAACTGGGGTGATATAATCTTGGGTTGGGAGAATGGCCTAATGGTTAAGGTGTTTGCCTTACAACCACAAGGGTGAGGGTTTGAATCTCACAGGGGATAACTGGCTAGGCTTAAAATGGCTCGCAAGGACAGTTAGCCTAGTACTGACCTATGAAATCTATGAAAAATCAAAAACTGAAGATGATTGATTTTGGGGTGTATCAAACACCCCTGTTCTTGTGTGAGTAAATATATTCTGTGAGGAGGCAAGCTTGTAGTAATAGCCCCTGGTCATTTCCAAAAGAAGGGAGAGCCACCATTGCCTGGATCAGAAGGAAGTTACCACAATGATCTTGAGGGATTCCTTATGAATCTTCAAACGTACCCTGGATGTTAATGGAAAGGGTTTTCAGGGCATACAGGAACATTCCTGTCCAAAGAAAAGAAAAGGCATCTGTCTTCCAGGCCTTCTTGCATGGAGTCCTGGAAAAGAATTTTGCCAGTTGATTGTTCAGAGAGGAGGCAAACATGTCTACTTGAGGAGTTCCTCACAGATGACTAAAATCTTGGAAGAACCTTGGAACTAGTTTCCATTTGTGAGATTCTACCCCTGTCCACTCAGTTTGTCTGCCACACAATTTGGCTCTGACGGAATGTAGAATACCTGCAGAGTACGACTTTGCTTTGAAGCTACATCCCAAGCTAACATGGCTAGTCTCAAAGGGGGCACAATCTGGTTCCCTCCCTTGCTTGTTGATGTACCACATCACTGTGGTATTGTCTGTAACTTCATGAAGGGGTCCCTGGGACCAAAGATGGTTCAGAGAATTGAGTGCCATGATCAGTTCAAGCATCGCCTTGATATTTATGTGCTTGTGTCTGTCCTTGGTGTCCCACATCCCCTGCACTTTTATCTCTCCTAAAACTGCTCTGTAAGGAAAGTCCAAAGCATCTGTGGTGACTGCTTTGTAGCAGGGTTGGAGAAGGGGTGATCTTGACGTAAGGATATCTGTTGTCTCCATCAAGTGATTTATCTTCTGTCAAATACCAGTACTGGGATCTGAAAAGATAAAGGAGGTTGATGCTGGGACGAAAAATATTTCAGATACAACTGTACTGTTTTCATGTGGAGTTGTGTCAGGGGTATCATGAGAATCATAGATGCCATGTGACCTGAAATCCTGAGGTATTTCCTTGCAGTGACAGAAGCCTGAGTAGAAAACCTTACAAATGGATCTATAATAAAGATCTATTTTAGCCTGTGGAAGAAAAGCTCTTTGAACTGAGGTATCTAGTTGACACCCAGGAACACAATCAAATTCAAAACAGCTTGGAATCCCAGCTTGTGCAAGAGATTTCTCCCTAAAGAGAGGGAGTCTTATTTTGAAAACGACTCTGCAGAGATGAGCATGTTGTCTAAATATGGAAAAATGTGGATACCCTGTAGAGATTTCTCACCCAACAGAGGGATTCCAGACATTTTTAAAAAGACTCTACAAAGATAAGCAAGATGTCTAAATATGGAAAAATGTGGATACCCTGTAGCCTGCAATTAGCTATAACTGGAGCTAGACACTTCGTGAACACTCTTGGTGCAGTGCAGTGCATAGTCCAAAGTGTAAGGCTAAGAACCGATAATTTGATCCAGACACATAAAACCCTAAGAAACACCTACTGTCTGGATGAATTGGAATGTGCCAAGTGTCTTAAGTCTAGTGTTACCATGAAATCTGAAAGAAGAAGAGGAGGAAACAGGTTGTGAAGTGACATCATTTTGAATTTGGGCACTATTACAAACTGGTTTAGGAAAGAAAGATCCAAAACTGGTCTCCAAGCATTTTCTTTCTTTGGGATTAGGAACATCCTTAACTCATTCACTCAGAAAGTTTGCACTGTAACTTCCAATGGGCGGAGCCTAAGCTTTTCGCAGAATCAAATTATGTTCTCACATTTCAAACAAATGTTCATATCTCTGGAACCATAAGGCTTATGAAAGAAGTATATAAACTGTTCAGCACAAACTATTTTATAGTGGTAGCATTCTTTAGGTTATAGGTCTTAAACTGAATTTTATATGTCACACTAAACACAGTAACTATTACATTTGTAATATTCTGCAAACAACTTACAATGTCTCAGCAACCACTCAATTTACACATATACTGTCAGCAGCGGTGGTGGTGGTGCTGCGGTAGCGTTGTCTCCTCACAGTAAGACGTTGTTCTGTTCGATTCTCAGCTAGAGCGTCTTCTGTGTGGAGACATGCGTGAATGGGTGTACCTTCATTGAAGGTTGTGCGTCAGGGCCAGCAACTTGGCACGTAAAAAATCTACTGACAATCATTAGCGTACCGGAGTTCTGCTGTGGTGACCCCTAACCGGGAAAAGCCAAAAGACACAACAACAACAACTGTCAGCAGCATTTTATTCATCTCCCATACCTAGCAATGTTGAATGTTTTACTAGAATATGTGAGGATGATTTTTATAAATATTACAGACAAGACAATAAGAATAACAGGAAAAAGAACAAATATTATAATATGACCAGCCCTGAAGTAGATTCACTTGCTAAATTGATAGAAGATGATATGCTAACCATAAAACCAGCCGATAAAGGGGGTGGCATAATTCTTATGGATACACTAGAATACACTGAGAGCATGTGTACACTCTTGAACGATACTAAAACATATACAGTTTTATCCACTGCTGAAATATCTAAGATTATACAAAATGTGCATGACAACATCTATGATCTCCTTATGTGCAGACAAGTGGACAAAGAGTTATATGACTTTTTAGTTATTGACTCACCACTGACACCCTCTATGAAAGGCCTACCCAAGGTACACAAGGGAACATTTCCACTTCCAATGCGCCCAATTGTTTCAGGCAGGGGATGGGTCACTTCTAATGTATCTACATATCTTGAGACCATATTAAGACCTATAGTTGACTCCATCCCTACTATTTTAAAAGACACATATCATCTGTTAGATGACATCCATGAATTTAATGAAAATTGTGGAGATGCCTTGAATGGATGTATTTTGATAACTTTAGATGTAAAAAACCTCTTCACTAGTATACCTAATGAAGAGGGCCTGCAAGCCATAATGGAAGTGTTTAATTTAGACACAGATTTTGATACAAATGAGAAGACTTTGCTATATCTTCTTTTACAAATGGTTCTTGAAAACAATGTGTTTATGTTTAAAGACAAATATTATTTACAGCAATGGGGAGTAGCCATGGGCACCCCCGTTGCCAACACTTATGCTAATTTAGTTGTCTTTAACTGGGAGAGGAACAATTTGTTTAGTGACATTAGGTACATTAACAATATAAAAATGTATAGAAGATTTGTAGACGATATTCTGATTTTATGGGATGGCACTATGGATGAATTTGAAATGTTCTTAGCACATTTAGATTCTACCACCCAGTTCTTAAAATTTACTATGGAGTGGTCTTACACTCATATTAGTTTTCTTGACATTAACTTAGCAATGAAAGGATGTAAAATAGAAACTAGTCTATACAGGAAGGCATGTTGGGTGAACAACCTTTTACATTACAATAGCATGCATCCGAGACACGTGTTCCCAGGCATAGTCAAAAGTCAATTTATCAGAGTAGGGAGGCTATGTGAAAATGCACAAGTACTTACTGATGAAGTAGATAATATGGAGAAGCTATTTTTAGAAAGAGGATACAATAAGAAAATGTTGCATGATATTAAGAATGAAGTTTTTTCAACACATGAAGTTTTTTCAACACATGATTTCATGACTGAGTTAACAACAAAACATAATACAGTATTCACTAAACCTAAAGTTAAGAAATGGACATTATCCACCACTAATAATAGAGTAGCATACATAATTCAATATACAAATGACAACCTTGATTTAAAGGATATAATCAAACAGAATTGGAAGCTCCTAATCATAGATGAAACAACAAGGAGTATAGTAGGAGAGTATCCGAAGTTCATTTATAAAAATTCACCTAATTTAAAAAGATTGTTATGCTTTAAAGAGGAGAAAGGAAATCCCACTCAACAGATACAGTTTAACACCATGGGTACCTTTCCTTGCACTAGATGCAATATGTGTCGACATATCAGCGACAAACAAATATATAAACATCCTAGAATGGATTTCATGTTTAAACCTAAGTTTTATGCAAGCTGTAACTCCATGAACTTGGTCTACTTAGCAACATGTATAAAATGTGAAGCATTCTATGTTGGCTTGACTAAGAGAAAATTCAAGCAAAGGATATATAATCACATTTATGATATAAAGAAAAAGAATGATAAGAATGCTTTAGCTAAACACATAATTGAATTTAGAGACCATAGTTTTAAGTTCAGAGTGCTGCAATTAGTAAGTTTAAACAAGAGATGGGGTAATAATGTGAATACTCTAGCGAACGTTGAATTGTCATGGATCTTAAGATTAGGTGCTCATTTATATCCAGGCCTGAATCAGAGTATTTGCATTAAACCAGTGCTAGATGGCAGGATATACAAATAATGTAATATATTTTAACGCAGGACTATATATATATTTGTTCATTTTTATTGAAATGCTGCTATGAATTTGCTACTCATTAATATATAATACACCTATATATGAATATGATACGATTCTATAAAGTTTATTAACCATATGCAACAATATTTTATTTATGATGCTATATTTTAACATGGTTAATTGATTGATTTTTTATAATATTATATTTAATGTCTAGTTGATTATTTGTTTATTTATATATTTATGCATTTCTATATTTATATAGTTATACACCATTATATATACATACATATATTTACATCTATACTGGTATATATATTTATTTATCAGCTTTCAATATAGAAGTTTCATAATCAATATATGACATATTTATTTGTCCATTCATATTTGAAGATTTTATATATATATTCACTAATATTTGACATAAAATATATATTTATTAGCTATACATATATAAGCACACCCTTTTGCTATAGAATCTGCATAGCTACATGTCCATGTAGCTTTAGTTGTGCCTAGATTAATGTTATACAGAACAGGTTGCTCTCAATCATGTTTCAGAAATTTTAATAATATATATATATATTTTTATATATGCGCTTACTTGAAAGCTCTGAATTTTATGTTTCCTATATTTTGCATCATTATGTATTTTTATACATTTTATATACTTATACCCATGTATATATTTCTATTTAATGTTTTTTAATGTATAGCTTCAGCATTTGAAATATTTTATTGCTTTAGAGAGACATCATATAGCCACAGTTATGGTTGTATATTTTTTGTATAAAGACAAAGAGAAAAGTCACTTGAGCTTGTTTTGCACTGCCCCTTTACTAAAATAGTGACTACTATTCATCACTGTAAACTAATTGAATTGATTAATTGAATGACTAATTGAATTCTGCTGGGTATATATACTCCTCATGTTTGTTACTTGAATGTGAAGATCTGAGTATCTGTCTGTTTTTTATTCATTAAAGAGTTCGTGCATGGCATTTTGAAGTGGTTCCTGCTTTCCTGGTTGCCGAATCCGTCAGTGTTTATTACATTGTATCGTTCTCCTTTTTGGCTGAGGATTCTATTGGTACCATCCGGTATATTCATCTATTTTTATCTACTATTTTTACCGGAGGAGCCACACCATGGAAAATGTATCAGTAGAACTTGATTATACTCCGGTCTCCAGAGGGAGTCAATATGTATGGCAACATCTCATACACTCACATGAGAATCCGTTACTACAACTTGACTTGCAGGTATCTACTGAAACACCTAGTTCAAATGTTGAAACCAACAATATGACTGAATTTAATACAATGTTAAGACAACTAGAAAATGACATGTATAGGTTGCAAAGGTACTCCTGGCAGCGCAAGCACCTGGAGGCTTGCGTACATTTTAAAGTAATTCCTAGAGGCATGCGAGTACTTTGCATGCCTACTTATGGTGAACAACACCCTATCCTTCTTAAGAAGTGGCAAGACTTAAACATTAACATTGGCTTCAGTTATATTAATTTAATTCTGGAATATTTTTTGCCTATCGAGACAGAATTACAAAAGAAGGTTGAGGCGCTTCGGAAAGACATTTTTGAGCGCTATATGTCTAATAATTACTGCTCAAGAAAGCTAGAAAATTTGCATTCTCAATTAAATGTATATAGTGAGAAGCTTAAATTAACCAAGCAAAGAAAATTATGCCGTGATCATAACGATTTTTCAAACGGCAACATTTTCGTATGGCCGAGACTACATGAGAATGTACAACCAGGGGCAGCCGAAGGTATGGAAGGAGGAGTCGATGATGTCACGACGCACAGGAGACACGTGAATACCCGAAGTGATCGGATGATGGAACCGAGTGTAACACACACATCTACTGAAACTGTAACAGGTGAAGTGGACTCTAACGCTACCACTTCTAAGGAAACAGCCCAATCCAATGCATGGAAGCAAAGTAGAGTTGACATTGATACATCAACGCCACCTCCTAATCAACAGGCATTAGGAGCATTTAGTAAGGACATGGAACAAGTCGTCCGACGCAAAAATGTGAGCTCAGATGACACACGTTTTTTACCTTATCCTATCAGACAGACATATCATACGAGAGGCCGCTCACTAAGCAAAGGTCCCAGGAAGCGGAAGTTTTCAGAGGAAAGATATGGACAAAGGAAAAATGTAAGAAATTGAATAACTTGGTGTATGATTTCTCCACTAAAGTAATTAATGAAAGTGATTTAACTCTGTTAAACAAAGGGCTGGGTTTTATACCTTCGCAATGCAGTAAATTAAATAATACACTGACTGAACTGAGATTGTTTGGTAGGTCGGTAGCCCTCAAAATGTATTTTAATACACACACACAGAGATACCTGAAGCAGCCTCTAGTATACCTTTGAAAAAGAGAAGCAATTTCATTCCTCCCATACCTAGCAATGTTGAATGTTTTACTAGAATATGTGAGGATGATTTTTATAAATATTACAGACAAGACAATAAGAATAACAGGAAAAAGAACAATTATTATAATATGACCAGCCCTGAAGTAGATTCACTTGCTAAATTGATAGAAGATGATATGCTAACCATAAAACCAGCCGATAAAGGGGGTGGCATAATTCTTATGGATACACTAGAATACACTGAGAGCATGTGTACACTCTTGAACGATACTAAAACATATACACAGTTTTATCCACTGCTGAAATATCTAAGATTATACAAAATGTGCATGACAACATCTATGATCTCCTTATGTGCAGACAAGTGGACAAAGAGTTATATGACTTTTTAGTTATTGACTCACCACTGATACCCTCTATGAAAGGCCTACCCAAGGTACACAAGGGAACATTTCCACTTCCAATGCGCCCGATTGTTTCAGGCAGGGGATGGGTCACTTCTAATGTATCTACATATCTTGAGACTATATTAAGACCTATAGTTGACTCCATCCCTACTATTTTAAAAGACACATATCATCTGTTAGATGACATCCATGAATTTAATGAAAATTGTGGAGATGCCTTGAATGGATGTATTTTGATAACTTTAGATGTAAAAAACCTCTTCACTAGTATACCTAATGAAGAGGGCCTGCAAGCCATAATGGAAGTGTTTAATTTAGACACAGATTTTGATACAAATGAGAAGACTTTTCTATATCTTCTTTTACAAATGGTTCTTGAAAACAATGTGTTTATGTTTAAAGACAAATATTATTTACAGCTATGGGGAGTAGCCATGGGCACCCCGTTGCATGCTAATTTAGTTGTCTTTAACTGGGAGAGGAACAATTTGTTTAGTGACATTAGGTACATTAACAATATAAAAATGTATAGAAGATTTGTAGACGATATTCTGATTTTATGGGATGGCACTATGGATGAATTTGAAATGTTCTTAGCACATTTAGATTCTACCACCCAGTTCTTAAAATTTACTATGGAGTGGTCTTACACTCATATTAGTTTTCTTGACATTAACTTAGCAATGAAAGGATGTAAAATAGAAACTAGTCTATACAGGAAGGCATGTTGGGTGAACAACCTTTTACATTACAATAGCATGCATCCGAGACACGTGTTCCCAGGCATAGTCAAAAGTCAATTTATCAGAGTAGGGAGGCTATGTGAAAATGCACAAGTACTTACTGATGAAGTAGATAATATGGAGAAGCTATTTTTAGAAAGAGGATACAATAAGAAAATGTTGCATGATATTAAGAATGAAGTTTTTTCAACACATGAAGTTTTTTCAACACATGATTTCATGACTGAGTTAACAACAAAACATAATACAGCATTCACTAAACCTAAAGTTAAGAAATGGACATTATCCACCACTAATAATAGAGTAGCATACATAATGCAATATACAAATGACAACCTTGATTTAAAGGATATAATCAAACAGAATTGGAAGCTCCTAATCATAGATGAAACAACAAGGAGTATAGTAGGAGAGTATCCGAAGTTCATTTATAAAAATTCACCTAATTTAAAAAGATTGTTATGCTTTAAAGAGGAGAAAGGAAATCCCACTCAACAGATACAGTTTAACACCATGGGTACCTTTCCTTGCACTAGATGCAATATGTGTCGACATATCAGCGACAAACAAATATATAAACATCCTAGAATGGATTTCATGTTTAAACCTAAGTTTTATGCAAGCTGTAACTCCATGAACTTGGTCTACTTAGCAACATGTATAAAATGTGAAGCATTCTATGTTGGCTTGACTAAGAGAAAATTCAAGCAAAGGATATATAATCACATTTATGATATAAAGAAAAAGAATGATAAGAATGCTTTAGCTAAACACATAATTGAATTTAGAGACCATAGTTTTAAGTTCAGAGTGTTGCAATTAGTAAGTTTAAACAAGAGATGGGGTAATAATGTGAATACTCTCGTTGAATTGTCATGGATCTTAAGATTAGGTGCTCATTTATATCCAGGCCTGAATCAGAGTATTTGCATTAAACCAGTGCTAGATGGCAGGATATACAAATAATGTAATATATTTTAATGCAGAACTATATATATATTTGTTCATTTTTATTGAAATGCTGCTATGAATTTGCTACTCATTAATATATAATACACCTATATATGAATATGATACGATTCTATAAAGTTTATTAACCATATGCAACAATATTTTATTTATGATGCTATATTTTAACATGGTTAATTGATTGATTTTTTATAATATTATATTTAATGTCTAGTTGATTATTTGTTTATTTATATATTTATGCATTTCTATATTTATATATTTATATAGTTATACACCATTATATATACATACATATATTTACATCTATACTGGTATATATATTTATTTACCAGCTTTCAATATAGAAGTTTCATAATCAATATATGACATATTTATTTGTCCATTCATATTTGAAGATTTTATATATATATTCACTAATATTTGACATAAAATATATATTTATTAGCTATACATACATAAGCACACCCTTTTGCTATAGAATCTGCATAGCTACATTTCCATGTAGCTTTAGTTGTGCCTAGATTAATGTTATACAGAACAGGTTGCTCTCAACCATGTTTCAGAAATTTTAATAATATATATATATATTTTTATATATGCGCTTACTTGAAAGCTCTGAATTTTATGTTTCCTATATTTTGCATCATTATGTATTTTTATACATTTTATATACTTATACCCATGTATATATTTCTATTTAATGTTTTTTAATGTATAGCTTCAGCATTTGAAATATTTTATTGCTTTAGAGACATCATATAGCCACAGTTATGGTTGTATATTTTTGTATAAAGACAAAGAGAAAAGTCACTTGAGCTTGTTTTGCACTGCCCCTTTACTAAAATAGTGACTACTATTCATCACTGTAAACTAATTGAATTGATTAATTGAATGACTAACTGAATTCTGCTGGGTATATATACTCCTCATGTTTGTTACTTGAATGTGAAGATCTGAGTCTGTCTGTTTTATTCATTAAAGAGTTCGTGCATGGCATTTTGAAGTGGTTCCTGTTTTCCTGGTTGCCGAATTTGTCAGTGTTTATTACATTTTATTCATCTAGCTGAGAGCTTTCATATGAGGCTAAGGAGTTCTGTCTCTGTTATTTGATTGCTGAGATATTTAGAAAAATGTGAAAATTATATCTATATAAATTAATATCATAAAAACAACAGTTAATATCTATTTATCTGCACTAGACAGAGGTAAACTATTAATGCAGTCGAGTTTGCTATTGTGCCAGCTTTAAGATAAAATGTTTTAAAACCTTGTACATAACATGGTTTTGGAATTATTGATGCAAATATGAGCAAGCAATATTTGACACCTACAGACGTCAGTAGGAGTTAACTGCAGATACACCTGGATGCGTCACTTGGATGTAATGAGTTAAAACAGTACCAGTGGCCATAGCCTGGAAGAAGTATCAACAGAGTCACACACAACACACACTGCAAACAATGTGTAGTGACATGTGCAATAAAAGAAACTAAGTTATTTAAAGCAGACTTTTTCTTCACAAGAAGAAAATGTAGATAAAACATTCCTCATACTTTCATAATAAGTCAGGATAAACTTTAACATATGAGCCTGACAATTTAAAATTCAAAGTTGCAGAAGTAACACTTTTTCCCATACCTATCAATAATTTTCGCATCCGTATTAGAAACAGTAGGATTGGAATTAACTAACTTTAGGTTTATCCTGATGCTTCTCATGCTCACTGCGGTGTGTGCCAGCCACTTCTTAGTCACCCGAACAACGTGGGTATTCCCTCCCTTCAAATTTTCTGCAACTAGTAGAGCAGGCTCCTAAACGACCGCACCTGAAAGGAAAGGAGCCTCCATCCCTCCAACAGCATTTTGCTCAGTCGCCTGAACAACGCAGGTATTCCCTCCCTTCCAATTCTCTGTAACTACTAGTGCAGGCTCCTAAACGACCGCACCTGAAAGGAAAGGAGCCTCCCATTCCTCCAACATCATTCTGCTCAGTCGCCTGAACAACGTGGGTATTCCCCTCCTTCCATTTCTCTGCAACTACTAGTGCAGGTTCCTAAATGACCACACCTGAAAGGAAAGGAGCCTCCAACAGCATTCTGCTCAGTCACCCAAACAACGCGGGTATTCCCTCCCTTCCAATTCTCTGCAACTACTAGTGCAGGCTCCTAAACGGCCGCACCTGAAAGAAAAGGAGCCTTCATCCCACCAACAGCATTCTCCTCAGTCACCCGAACAACGCAGGTATTCCCTTCCTTCCAGTTCTCTACAACTACTAGTGCAGGCTCCTAAATGACCGCACCTGAAAGGAAAGGAGCCTCCATCCCTCCAACAGTATTGTAGGTTGAAATCTAAAGCTGTATTATTATTTTTATGGTATTAACTGTTAAACTCAGCTGGCTTGTACACTCGCAGCGCCCCAGGAGAACGTCCCTGTTTCCTGTTCCTAGCATGCCTAGTAACCCTCCATTTCTCCCATACTAGACCTATACTGCCCTTTTAGGCACTAGAGGATGTTGTAGAGTTGGGTTTGTACACTACTCTCAGCTCTAAGACTCCGCTGCTCACAGATACTGTCAGAACTTAGTGTCTAATGCTTTAATTTAGTTTAGCTTGAAGTGAGAAACCTTGACAGATCACTAAGCAGCAGGATAGGAACTGCAAGGTACTACTTCCCCAACTCCCCTAGCATTGTCCACTACACAAAACAAGTTTCATATACTTATCGATGTAATCTCCTCCTTTGAAAATTTAAAAAGTAAATGGGAAATAAAACAGGCAACTGATTGTTTTTTTTCAGACATAAACTAACAACAGGATACTATAAGTTTTTTTTTTTTTGCGCCTCTTCCATCAGGGCCACTCTAGATAGATCACATCCCTTTCCCTGCTTCACCCCCTAGACTTTCTGTCCCTCCCTGTCCCCACCCCTAGAAATCTATAACTATAGGGTCAAATACGCGGTGCCATTTTTAAATTCTTTAGTTTTATCCTGACGCTTCTCCTGCTCACTGTGGTGTGTGCCAGCCAGTAAGTTTGTATTAATTTGAACAAGAAATGCTTTTCTTTCTCAACCATTTCCTAGCAAACTACTAGGCTACTGTTGTTGATCATTTCTTTTTAATGCCTTGAGTTTAACCGTAACCAATCTTTGGGCAATTGCTAGTTGTACTGTTTCTTGAATGCTTCTTTTATCCCAACTCATCATCATCTTCTTTCGGCTGTTCAAGTTAGGGTCCGCCACAGCGGATCATCTGTTTCCATTTCTTCCTTTCCTCTGCATCTTGCTCTGTCACACCAACCACCTGCATGTCCTCTCTTACCACATCCATAAACCTTACCTTAGGCCTTCCCCTTTTCCTGTTACCTGGTAGCTTCATCCTTAGCATCTTTTTCCCAATATACTCAGCATCCCTCCTCAGCATATGTCCAAACCAATGTAATCTTGCCTCCCTGGCTTTGCCTCCAAACCTTCCAACCTGGGCTAACCCTATAATATACTTATTCCTGATCCTGTCCACCCTCGTCAAACCCAGTGCAAATCTTAGCATTTTTAACTTTGCCACATCCAGCTCTAACTCCTGCCTTTTTGTCAATGCCACTGTCTCCAACCCATATAACATAGCTGGTCTCACTACCCTCTTGTAGACCTTCCCTTTCACTCTTACTGGTACTCGTTTGTCACAAATCACTCCTGACACTCTTCTCCACCCACTCCATCCTGCCTGTACTCTCTTCTTCACCTCTCTTCCACACTCACCATTACTCTGAACTATTGATCCCAAGTATTTAAACTCATCCACCTTCGCCACCTCTACTCCTTGCATCCTCACCATTCATCTTTCCTCCCTCTCATTCACAGACATACATTCTGTCTTAGTCCTGCTGACCTTCATTCCTCTTCTCTCTAGAGCATATCTCCATCTCTCCAGGATCTCCTTCACCTGTTCCCTACTCTCACTAGAGATCACAATGTCATCTTCAAACATCATAGTCCACAGGGACTCCTGTCTGATCTTGCCTGTCAACCTATCCATCACCGTTGCAAATATGAAAGGGCTCAGAGCTGATCCTTGATGTAATCTCACCTCCACCTTAAACGCATCTGTCACTCCCACCACAGACCTCACCGCTGTCACACTACCCTCATACATATCCTGTACCACTCTTACATACTTCTCTGACACTCCAGACTTCCTCATACAATACCACAACTCCTCACTAGGCACCCTGCCGTATGCTTTCTCTAAGTCTATAAAAACACAATGCAACTCCTTCTGACCTTCTCTGTACTTCTCCATCAACACTCTCAGAACAAACATTGCATCTGTAGTGCTCTTTCCTGGCATGAAACCATACTGCTGATCACTAATCATCATGTCCCTTCTTAACCTAGCTTCCACTACTCTTTCCCATAACTTCATGCTGTGACTGATCAATTTAATCCCTCTGTAGTTACTACAGCCCTGCACATAACCCTTATTCTTACAAATCGGTACCAAAACACTTTTTCTCCATTTCTCAGGCATCCTCTCACTTCCCAAGATTTCATTAAACAATCTGGTTAAAAATTCCACTGCCAATTCACCTAAACACCTCCATGTTTCCACAGGTATGTCATCTGGACCAACAGCCTTTCCATTCTTTATCCTCTTCATAGCTATCCTTACTTCCTCCTTGCTAATCCACTGCACTTCATGATTCACCATCTCCACATCATCCAACCTTCTCTCCCTCTCATTCTCTTTATTCATTAACCCCACAAAGTACTCTTTCCATCTGCTCAACACACTCTCCTAATCCCAACTACGTAATTGAAATATACTACTTTAATCGCGCAAGCTATTATACATACTATATAGACCCTGTATGAAATATGTCTAAGCCACTAATGATGTTATATGGGTGAAATGTTTGTCAGCTGTGTTCTGCTCTATAACGCTTGCATGAAACACTAGAGTGATAACATGTTCAAGATCGCTACCAGCATTTGCCGCTACTAGCAGCTAGTTGCTTAGTTATCTGAACCAGGGAATGTATTGTAGTAAACTGCACTGAGCCTGTATTCCAAATAGCAAATGAGCATTTAATATGTGGCTATGACACAAATATGATCTTTATTATGCGGCTAGTTGAGCAAGTGTAAAGACTGCTGTATTTGATTTATTGTATATGTTGATGCCAAAGATGTTTACCTTCCTTAATAGGTCAGTGTAACCACTACCTGAACTACCCCCTATAGTTCTATCTTGCATCCATTTATTGCCCTGCTCACACACAAGTTTCACTGTATCACCTCCAACTTTATCCCTTAGTGCCTGCAGCCATAGAATAATTGACTTCCACAGCACCCTCCTAGTTCTAAATTCCTTTCATCTTTTTTACAGCTGCTCAGTCGCCTGAACAACGTGGGTATTCCCTCCCTTCCAATTCTCAGCAACTACTAGTGCAGGCTCCTAAATGACCGCAACTGAAAGGAAAGGAGCCTCCATCTCTCCAACAGCATTATAGGTTGAAATCTAAAGCTCCCCTACTCACTCTGCTCCCTTACCTTACCCTCATTCCCACCCACCCCCGACATCACTACATTTATAGACCCATAAACCACACCCCTACCTACCTCTTCACTTGTAATCCAATCAGCCCACACACTCCAGCTCCACCCCTATTTTCCAATCACATTTAATTTACACCTGCTCCCCATAGAATATGGCCTACCACATAGACTCACATACTCTTACAACATACATCATTCTCATACCTACACTCCTTACATCTCTATCTTTATTAACCCTAACTACCACTACATATTCCACCTTGCCATCACTAATTCCAAGATCTAGTACACAAACCCTTCCACTGTCTCTTAGCAGAAATAGCTATTCAAACATCTCACCCTCCTTATTCCTACACAAGACATATACCCTATACAAAACAAAATATTTCCATACCCAATCCAAACTCAAATTAAACACTAATCTTCCTAAACCACAATCACATAAAAACGACACCAATACAATTATTCACCTCCTCCTCTCTCTCATACAATCTGGGGACATCTACCCTAACCCTGGCCCTACATCTACAACCACCCCAAAATGCCTACAGCTTCAACTGGTAACAATAAACACATGTAGCATATGTAACAAAATTACTGAGTTCCAAGCATGGCTATCCACTCACACCCCAAATATTGTGGCAGTAACAGAAACACGGCTAAAACCTCATATTGCCAATACTGAAATTCTTCCTCCAGGGTATAACATACTTCGTGCTGACAGACTCCACAAAAAATGTGGTGGCGTAGCACTAATCTACGATCACAGCCTTAACATAACAATCTATCCCAAACAACCCCCCAATTTTTGGCAAGCTAGAAATCCTACTAACTTCCCTTCAAATCAATAATAGCAAACATATAATTATAGCAGTAATTTACATCCCACTAGGACAAAATATCCCCCTCCTTAAGGACTTTTTATCATGGGCAAAGTAAAACATATCATAGGAAACCATAATTCTAGGAGATACAGAAATTAATTGGCTAAACCTAACTACCGATTCTCCAGTCAATAGCATAAACCTACATAGCTTCACACAGCTCATTACAACTGCTACCCATGGCCTATCCACTAGATCTGAATCCATCCTAGACTGTATATTAGTATCTCATCCACAAAATTATTCCAACTCAGGTACCTTACCTAATATACTAAGTGACCACCTCCCAGCATTCACCCATAGGACACACCTTCAAATATCAAACACACATACCTACAAAACATCCAGAAATCTCTCCCACTTTGACCCAGATCAATTTGTAAGTATCCTAAAAATCCCAAAACTAGCTCCTACTAAAATCACTCCCCCTAGATGATGCCATTAACTATTTCAACAAACTTTTTCTAGACACACTAAATAGCTTAGCCCCTACTCAAACCAAATGTACCAAGGCTAACCATGCCCCTTGGCAAACTAAATCAACAAAACCTCATCCACAGAGATAAAGCATGGAAACAGTGGCAAAAATGTAAAATTAAACAAACTGAACTTGCCTATAAGCAACTGCGAAACAATTGCAAAAAAATAGTCATACAAGATAAGAAAAGCTACTTTTCCTCGCAGCTATCCACCGCAAACAACAACCCTAATATGTTTTGGAAATCAATTTCCACATTACTTAATCCTGGCACACCACAAAACCCATTCCCAGCTCCCAACAAAAGCCCACAGCAAATCTCTCATGATTTTAACACCCGTTTCATTACTACTATTCAAAACCTAATCAAAGACCCTACAACATACTCCACACATAATAATAACATTTCTCCTACACTAGGCTCCTGCATTAATAATCCAACAACACCTTTGTTCTCCATCCAACCCATTCCTGTCTCACAATTATGCAAACTTCTCAATAAACTTAAACCCTGCTCTCTCTCTCTCTGCAGACAACCCCCCCCCCCGATATGTAAAGCTAGCAGCAAATGCAATTGCATACCCAGTCAGTAAACTAATAAAGCGATCTCTTTCAGAATGCTATGTCCCAAAATTATGGAAACAATCTATCATTACCCCACTACATAAAGTTGGAACCCTCCCATGACCTGTCAAACTACCGCACAATCTCAATACTTTCACCATTATCAAAAATATTAGAAAAATGTGTACATACTCAATTACTTAAACACTTCCTAGACAATGAGCTTCTCTCTCCCCACAGCATGGCTTCCACCCAGCACATAGCAGAATTACAGCCCTGCTCTCTTTCACCAATACTGTCAACAAAGCCCTTGACGCTGGTCTCTACATCTCAGTAATCCTACTAGACCTGTCAAAAGCTTTCGACACAGTATCACACAACAAACTACTGTACCAAATATCAAAACTAGGAAGTTCCCCCAATTCTGTCAAATGGTTCACCTCCTACCTCAATAACAGGGAACAGTCAGTAAAATGGCAAAATGTGCAATCTACCTATCAAAAAAACAACATAGGAGTCCCTCAGGGTTCCATTCTAGGGCCACTACTTTTCAATATATTTATCAATGACCTTCACAAAGTCTCTCAGCTGGGTAACTTGATCCAATACGCTGATTATTCAACAATCATTACTTCTGCCAATAACTTCTCTGACCTTCTCAATATAACCCAAACATCTTTTACTTCAACAGAATCCTGGCTAAATAATTCTCAACTACTACTAAACGCCAAAAAAAACAAAACTACTCCTATTCACTTCAAAACTACCTAACACAGACTTTAAGATTTTTTTTCTAAAGATGTAACTGAAATAGAAATAACAAACTGCCAAACTATTAGGTATAACAATAGATGACAAACTCACCTTTGAACCACATATTCATAACACAATAAAAAAGGTACACTTCAAACTAGGCAAACTGTATAGACACAATTTATACCTCAACAAGAAAACTAAAGCTAAACTAACAAGTACCCTACTCCTCCCTTCCCTTCTATATGGATGTGCTATCTTCACCAATCTACTCACATCCCTAAGTGATAAACTGCAATCTTGCTATTATAAAATAGCTAAGTCTGCCTCAGGTAAACCAAACCGTACACACCACTGTGAAGCAATTGCAGAACTCATTTGGCTCAAATTCTCAATCCGTCTCTCTTATATCAAGCTAACACTAGCACATAAATTAATTTTCAACCCCCACCTCTGCCCATCACTTCACCCAGTCGTACAAACTTACAACCCCGCTCGGTCACTTAGATCCTCTCAGAAACAACTAATAAAGGTCACAAAACCTAACAAAAGAGCTGGACAAATTCTATACTCCTATAATATAGCAAAACTTTGGAACAAACTACCCTTCCATATAACTCTAATGGAATCTTCTAAACTCTTTAAATCATCACTCAAACTGCACTATCAAAATAACTTATCCTGTCACTGCACAATAACCAAACCTCCATAGCCTCCCCACCTCATGCTAAACCATCCTACAGGACAATCTCAGCTGACCTCTATATATATATATTGCTGCCCTTCCTGCCTGACTTTTTTCTTCTTCTTCCTACCTCTTGTGACACTATCCTATGTGACACTCACAATCTTACCTCACTATTACATCAGCCCTTTTCTCAATGGGCTTAACTCTCTCCCTTACTTGAAACCTTCTGTGAATTTATATCTGAAGATGGAACTATGAATATGTTCTCTTAATGTACAATATTGAATGTATTACCATTATAGCATATAAGTGAATTGTGTATGGTATTTATATTGAATGCACTACCATTATGGTATATAATGTGCACATGCGTTTTAAAACTCAAAATGTCTTAATGTTTTTTGAATGTACTACTGTGGAGCTTTTCTCCCTGGGCCTCCACTGAAAATGGGTTAATGGCCCAGTGGACTTTCCCGGTTAAATGTCAATAAATAAATAAATAAACTAAGTGGTTAGTAGCAGAGGAGTCAACTAAGGGTATAGCTGCTGGGTCAGGTTTGGGAATAGTGCATAAAAATTAAAATAACTGAGGAATTTTATACATCCCATCTGCCTTTTTAGGGATGGCTGGCTGACTATCAGGAAAACTGCAGGCAGTAAGACAAACATCCTCTAAAGCACACAGGATAGGAGGAACGAGTGTAGGTTCTGGAAAATACTTCTGTATCAACTCATATTATTTTCTAGAAATAGTCCCCCCCCCCCACACACACACACAGGGAGAATCAGAAAGTGAGCTCTCCTCTGAGTCTGAATCAGAAATCTGAGGACAAAACCCTGAAAACATCCCTGCACCTTCCTGTTAAGATTCAGAATCTTGAACCTCTTCAACAAATAAGACATCCCTCATTCTTTTACCATAAACTACTCAACATGAAGGATCAACAGCCGGAATCCAACCCCAACATAGTCCCAACAAACTACTCCTATCCAAAAAAATTTGAGGAGTAGATACATGCTTGGTCCTCTGTTTCTTTCTGACAGAAAAAATGGGGCGAAAAATGTTACTAATGGCAGCCATTGTTTCCCCAGGGATTGGCACAGCATTCTGACACAACAGGAAAATCTTCCCTGTACCCCCTCTCAGGACCTTTCTCCTGCCCACTGAGGGGACCCCAACAGCTGCAAAGGATGTGGCTAACCCCCAGTCCATACTGGCTGTAGGTGCTACACCAGGGGGATACAGGGTAAAAGATGACTGGTCTGAGGTACAACAAATCGCTACAACACTATTCAAAAAATACAGTTTGTTTTGTGTTTTGTAAAGGCCAAGTGAGTTTTTACTTTAGTTAGTGGGTTCAATAAAGGTGAGTTTTGTGTAGGTCCTGCCTCCACCAGTACCTTTATAAGTCTTACATGGGATAGAACTCTAACTAGGCCACAGACAAGTTGGACTGATTAGTGGTCCCAGCATTGGAAGATATGACTGGAGGTTTACGAAAAATGGATGGAGTAAGCCTACTCACTTTTTACAGTTTGGGAGGGAGTATGCCTAGGAATGTATACTTTGTTCAAGCTAATCAGTGGAGACCCAGGGAGTCTACACAGGTGTTTGTGTCAAAAGGATGATGTGGTATCAGTGGGCTTACTTCACTTGTGGAACTGAGTGAATGTCCTTTGTAAAGACGTTGCTGCCTAACCCCAAAGGGACCAATGGTCATGAGTGGGGAAATGTTAACGTTCGTGACAAAAACAATCCTCAGTGTGGATAATCGCAGCACTCCTAGCTGGCTTGACTCTATCCACTAAGAAAACAAATGTGGGCTAAAGGGCTGCCACTCCTCAGGTAAACCATGGGTCAGGCAAGCAGTGAAAGAATGGCAGGGGTAAATGGTCGGGGGGGGGGGGTCAAAGCATTAAAAAAATCAAGCTCCTTTAACATTCATGTTTATGTTTTTGTATTCATTTTACAAATGGCTTAAGAAGAACGTAAAAGTAAAGAACTAAATATCTACATCATCTCTTGCTTAAACTGGTTGTAGTCAACAAGAGAACAGCTCAGTGTTCTATCTTCTCACACTGATGCATTTCTGTTTTGATGTGGGTTACCTTTACATTACTGTGGTGTATACCTTTACATATATATAATTGTTAGAAATAAATGAATGCTAAATGGACAGGATTATGATTGGGTCTTTGGTCATAGCTATCGTATTATGTGTTTGAGACGTGGATGTCAATGAAGAAATTCACCTCAACAGAAAAGCCTGAGAAGTGAATCTAGGTATCCATGTCAAGAACACATAACAAAAGGTTATGATTGGTGACCAGATCATAACTCGTTGTAGTGCATTGAGGTTTATCAGCTCCATGTACAAGCAGTTACCAAATAAAAAAAGGGTAGGAGTGCAAAGTAGTTTACCAGCTTCAAAAGCTGGTACAGCACTTAGCACTATGAGTCAGAGAGTAGCACACCTTTCAGTTTCTTTGGAAAAGAAATCTGGACAAATCCAAAAAAATGAGGGGCCCAACTGATCAAAATTAGGGACAGTTTTTTAAATATTACTTTAATTCATTTAAAAAGTTAAAAGAATAATATATTTTTGCATTAATATGCATTTTCTGAACTAATACGAAACTCTAATGCCTAGCATTATTGACGGAACGTAATCCTCAGTGACTTACCAAAAAATCAAAAACGTATTGTGAGATACAACAAAATATGAGATAGACTGAGGGAAAGTTGAGAGGTATGGATAGCAGGCAGAAGCAAAGTTGTTTTACCTTCAGCTGCTGCTGTTCTTTGCCATCTGACACTGTCTGCAGTTAGTCCCTAGGGTGAGACCTGATTGTAACAAAGTTTAGGGTAGTGCCAATCACTGTTATTTGAGCCTTGGCCCGGGGAAGCTCTTAAGTTTATCTTTTTCCAAATATTGGAACATAATCTTGGTGTTTTATGCACTACAAAGCAATTCTAATTTTTTTATAATTATGCGAAACTCTAATTTTTCTTCTTGTAACAAGGCTGAAAATGGATGTCTAGCATGTGCCTATAATTAAATAAAATACATAAAAAAGGTGAAAAGGGAAGGAGTTAAGAAACAGGGGGAAAAGTACCAGAAGATGAAAGAAAAGACACCAGTTCCTGACATAAGACACATAGAAGACGAAGCAGAAGTCAGTTCCTGAGATGAGAGAAAGAAAAAGATGAACAAGACAAAAAGTCTTGAGATAAGAGACGGAGAGAAAAATAAGAATAATAAAATCAGTTAGATGTACTACAGCTAAGCACAAAAAAAAAAATCTGTTAAAATTTCACAAACACTGTTTCTTTCTGACTTATTGGATAACTGGGTGCACTGATGTATAAAGAAGACACTCAGGTTTGGTCATACCTTGGATAATTAGGGTCATCAATGTGGTTTTGTCAGTAAGATTTTACAAGTGGAGCAATCTACTACTGTCATATAAATGGACAAGACAATTTCTCAAAAGGACTGGTGTACAGCTCATGCTGGCGCTCTGTTTCCAGGACATATATTGAAAAACAACAATAATTATGTTCCCAACTGGCCATTATGATCCAGTGGCTAAAAATTCCAGTGTGTCCACAAACCTATCTGATCTGCTGGGCATGGTCTGTGCTTATACCATGTTAAGGCCTGGAAGTCATTACCTGTACCCTGTACCCAATCAGGTCAATAGAGTACAGTTGTGTACACTTACCATAAATCCATAAATGTAGATGTTCAAGTGTATTCACTGTTGCAGTCATTACATTTGGGTTATCTGCCTGCAGGTAGCCCTCAGCCAGCCTGAATACCAGAGTCTTGGGATTTCTGCGTCGTATGCTGTCGCTTCTTCCATGACGTCAGGTCGTCAGGGATATAAAACATGCAGTCAATGTCATTACATCAGTTTTTCTTGCCCCAGATGTCAGGTGCTCCCAAAATATGAAGCAATTATATGGTGTGGAACACCCCCAGGAAAAATCAAATACACATAGTATAAGGTCTGCCAAACCAAAAAGGATAGTAGAAAGCAAAGACAATCAGGGGGCTGGAGGGAGCGTAACCAGGACTGCAACAGTGAATACACTCGAACATCGGTAAGTGTACACAACTGTACTACGTTCTTCGTGTTTCACTGTTGCAGTCATTACATTTGCGTTGATTCCCAAAGCTAAGGAAGGGTACAGGTAGATTAAGAAGCATTAGGCCTGGCAATCAGGCCATGTAAAACTGCTGTGGCAAATCCAGCTCTGGACTTAGAAAAGATAGGAAAGTGGTAATGCTTGGTGAAAGTGTGTACCGAGCTCTAGGTTGCAGCTTCCAGGATGTCCCTGGTAGGGACTCCTCTGAGGAAATGCAGTACAGGTAGCTGTAGCCCTAGTGGAATGCATTTTTATCCCCTGTGGCGTAGGTTTTCCATGGTGCTTGTAGCAGAAATGGATGTAGTGTGCTATCCATTTAGATATGGTTTGCTTTGAAATGGCCTTCCCCTCTGCCCCTGCAGCAAAGCTGACTAGCAGCTGGTCAAATTTTCTGAGAGGCTTAGTCCTGTCCAAACAGAATCTAAGCTGCCTGTGCACATCTAGAGAATGCAGTATCCTTTCCCCATTATTTTGAGGATTAGGGAAAAAAGTAGGCAAATGAATGTACTGGTTTAAAGCCACACTAGACACCACCTTGGGCATAAAAGATGAGTTAGTTCTGAGTGAAACCCTGTCCGCATGGAAGATAATGAAGGGTTCCACTGCTATAAGGGCCTGCAGTTCAGACACTCTTCTTGCTGAAGAGATGGCTAGAAGTAAATCTGTTTTCCATGAGAGGAATTTCAACACTGCTGTAGCAGCTGGTTCAAAGGGGGGAAGTGTTAAGTTTTTCCAATACAAAGTTAAGGTCCCAGGCTGGAGTGGGAGCTCTCCTGGGGGTCTTAAATTTATGACCCCTCCAGTTTTACCAGAGGATGAAAGAAAAGGGGTGGCTCAGTATTATAATGAGCTGACATGGCAGAGGCATGAATCTTAATTCAAGAGAAGGACAGGCCCTTGTGTAGCATTTCTGTTAAGTAATCTAGTATATGAGGCAGCCATCCCTTGAGACTGGCTCCAGCAATAGTATCTTTTCCACTTTTCTGAATAGGATTTGCTAGTACTAGGCCTCCTTGCCTCAAGAATGACATCCAGCACCTGCTTACTGAGGGTTGCTAGAGGTGAGTTCAGGGGATTAGCCAGGCTGCAAGGTTCAGGATCTGAAGCTGAGGGTGCAGAATTTGGTCTCCCTGCTGAGACAGCAGGGAAGGGGTCTGAGGCATGGTTGTAGCACTGTCAAACTGTGCAAAAGAGGATACCAGTGCTGGTGTCTTTAGTAGTACCTTCGAGAGGAGAGGCAGAGGGGGAAAGGCATAGACTGAGAGGCTTTCCCAGGAAAAGGATAGGACATCCACCTTCCAAGCTTGGCTGTGGGGAGTTCTGGTTTAGTATTTGTTCAATTGATAGTTCTGAGGGGAAGCAAACAGGTCCACCTCTGGTGTCCCCCATCTGTTCCCCAAAAGTTTGAATATTTTGGGTTCCAGTTTCCATTTATATGGGTCCATGAGATTTCTGCTTAAGTCATCTGCCAGTGAATTTAGTTTGCCTGGCAGGAATTGAGCTTGTAGGTGCACTTGGTTGCTTAAGGCTGTGTTCCACAGAGCCATGGCTAGTCTGCAGAGTGGGTAGGAATGTGTTCCCCCTTGCTTGTTTATGTACCACATAATTGTGGTGTTGTCTGTCTTTACCAATAGTTGTCCTGGAAGAATAAGGCCTTTGAAGGCTGTCAGGGCATTCTGTACCGCTAACATTTCTTTTTGATTGATATGCAGGTGCATCTGCTTTGGGTTCCATTTGCCCTGAATGCTGCCCTGCCGTGTGAGCCCGCCATGCATAGTCTGATGCGTCTGTTGTTAGGGTTTGGGTGGCAGGGGTTAGAGTAAAAGAGAGTCCCTTGTTGTGGTTGCAGGCCTCTGCCCACCAAAGGAACTTTGCCCTTAGACACGGAATGATAGGAATTAGTGTTTCCAGGTCCTGAGAATGTTGACATCATTGAAGTTTCCTCATATGCAGTCTTGCATATGGAATTAACAGAATGCAAAAGGCCATGAACCCCAGAGCTTGCAGTATTTTCCTTGCAGATAGCTGGATTTTGGTGGCCAGTAGGTTGAAGTTGTCAAATAAATTTGTTTCTCTGGAGTAAGGAATGCCATCTGGGAAGTTGCATTCAAGCTTGCTCCCAGGAATACAATCTGTTGGCAGGGTACTATGTGTGATTTCTTTTCATTGATGGTGTACCCCAGTGAAGTTAGAAGTCTCTTTACAAATGCCAGGTGCTGTAATAGCAAGTCCTGGCTTTACGCCTGAATCAGGCAATCATCCAAGTATGGGTAAATCTGAATACTTCTGTGCCTGCAAAAAGCAATGTCTGGAGCTAGACACTTTGTGAATACCCTGGTGCAGTAGATAAGCCAAAGGGAAGTGCAGAGAACTGATAGTGCATAGAGCCTGCCCTGAAGAGAAGGTATTTCCTGCAAGATTCCCTTATGGGGATGTGCAGGTAAGCTTCTTTTAAGTCTAGGGTTGCCAGCCAAGCATCCTTGGCTAGCATAGGAAGCAGCTGCTGGAGAGTTAGCATTTTGAATTTTGGAACCACCAGAAAGGTGTTGAGAATAGATAAATCCAGGATAGGACGCCAGGAGTTTTCTTTTCTGGGAACCAGGAGCAGTCTTGAATAAAAGCCTTGTCCCCTTTGTTCTGCTGGGACAGGTTGAATAGCCTTGATGCTGAGGAGAGAAAGTACTTGCTTTTGGGCCTCCGCCCACTGGTTTGGGGGGAGGTCTGGCCATCCACTTAGGGTTGGGAGTGAGTGGAAGTGGAATCTGTATCCTAGGGAAACAATGTTTAAAACCCATTTGTCTTGGGTAATGTATTCCCAGTTTTTTGCATGCAGGGCGAGTTTTCCTCCTAAAGGTGCAAGTACTTGAGCAAGGCTTGGGGGAGTTAAGGATAAGTCATTGTGCAAGTTTACCATAGGGGGGTGGCTTACTACTACTAAGGGTATGCAGGGTTTCACCAAAAGAAAAATCTTCTGGAGAGGAAGCAGAGGGAATGGAATCCTCTGCATCAGAATCCTCATAGGTAGATAAAGGTATGTCCTGGTAGTCAGAAGGAACAGTGATATCAGATTCCTGATCAGAAGAATCTGAAGAAAAATCTGTTCTAGGTCTCTATGAGGGGGAAGGCTGGCTTCCCCTAATTAAGGTAATAAGGTCTTCAGCCATTCGAATCATCTGTTTTTGAGGCCTGTGGGCCTGAGAATGCGCTTTGGTCATCGGTTTCCTAGGCATAGTGCGAACTTTAGGCCTGTGACATTCAGTATTTTTGGCTTGAAACGAAGTCGTCGGTTTAATATGAAAATCGGTAGGCCTGAATACACTCTCAGAAGCTGGTGCCTGCACAGCAGCTCCAGACCTATCCAAGGTAAAGACATCCGCAGGTTCCATAATCGAAAAAGCATTTCGCGGCATACCGGACTCCGAATGGGTCTCAGTAGAGGCCTGCGAATCTGTAGAACCGGGTATCAGGGGCTGCAAAACCACCTCACTGAGTACAAGCGGACTGGTAACTAGCTTAACGTTTGCGTCGTCGGCAGTTTTGGACCTATGCGGTCTGTCTCTGTCTTTATCCTTATATTTGTTTTGGAAGATTGGTAATTGGATGGCTTACCGACGCCATTTTGGAGTACGGAGATCGAGAGCGAAAGTATTTAGCTACAAAAATTGCCCGACGACAGACAGTTCGGGCGTTGAACAAGGCACAAAACCGACAGCGAGGGACGTCGTTGGTCTGGGCCTAAACAGGTGACACAGTAAGAATGAAAATCTCTATGGCGTATTTGCTTTCCAAAGCAAGACAATTATTATTTTTTTCTGACATCGGTTAGAGCAAAAAAAAAGGATCCCCAATGGGGTACTTATCTTTTAGAAGACTTTATGTCTGAAACTCGAAAACGAAAATTTCAGGAGTCGGACTGCCAACACTTGCAAACTGCTTCTGGCACCGCACGGCAAGAAAGACTGATGCAATGGTGTCGGCTGCATGTTTTATACCCTTGACGACCTGACATCATGGAAGAAGGGACAGCATCCGAGGCAGAAATCCCAAGACTCTGGTATTCAGGCCGGCTGAAGGCTACCTGCAGGCAGATAACCCAAATGTAATGACTGCAACAGTGAAACATGAAGAACATCCTCCCTTCCAGTCCTTTAAAACCACTCTGAAAGCCTTCCTAGCCAAAATCTAGCTCTGTTTTTGCTTAACCACAAGATAAACTACATCACTAAATATGAACAAGTACCTGTTCACACCTTACACCTCCTTACTCCCCCCTTCTTCACTCACTTCCTTACTTCAGTCAATTTCTCTCCCATGACTCTATCTAAATATGGCATAACCCTGTTTTTTTCTCCCTCTTCATATTGCAATTCCTACTTGTATTATATTAAATTAACTTTAATTTCTCTAAATATTAAATCATTGTGATATATGTTGTATCTATTCTTAACCATTGTTTTCACATTGGGTCTTATTTGGCATAATTGTTTAAACTGTAGTATTTTTACTGTATTATTTTTGAAGATTGTAAATTTATTGTTCTTAAAATGTTTTTGAAACACTTTTGAGCTTTTCTCCCTGGGCCTCTGCTAAAAATGGGCACTTACCCAGTTGGACGTTGCTAGCAATCAAACATCAACAAATAATAAACAAGTAAACAAATATCTTTTTTTCAGGTGAAGTTGCCAGTCAGATGACCGATAATAAAAATACATGTTTTCAGGCTGCTTTATTGGATCTGTTGCAGTCAATCTACAGGAGATACATTTCTATATTCTACACTCGAAGAGTGAATCATGGACTTGTGTAGAAGTACAGCCAATATTCTTAGCAACATGTTGCATTAAGGTGTAAGAAACAGCAACAGTTATGAAAATGTCCACAAGAGGGTGGTATAATCCCAAGTGAAGGTAGGCTTGTTAGCCACCGTTTAAAACTGAACTGACATGCATAGCTCCTGCAGCCGATTCAAATCCCATATTAAACAAAACTTAATTTTATCATTAGGGCTGATAAGACACATTTAAGAATATGTGTGATCTACTTATTTGCTTAGGGACCTGCTTCTATACCTGTAGAAGCCAAACAATGGGATATATAACAGAGTTATTGAAAATGGTTACAGCTCCCCCTCTTGCATTTACCTTTATGATACATAAAGACCACAACTGAGGTCATAAGGTCAAACTGCAAGACAGGGAAATAGTACTGATATTTTCAACAGCACCAAACTTTATTTAGTGTAATTTATCTGATGCCTTTTAGTTTTAAATTATATGGTGAAATTTCTGTAAGGTTTGGCTTTGATTCTCAATGGAAGGCCTTGTCATACTGTATCGATAAATGACATCTGGAGGCAAAAATTACTTTTAAAGTCACTGTTTCCATATTTGTGTGTATATGGAAATAAAATTATATGTATACCTGATATACAATGTGCATCTGCATTAATGTTTAATTTGGTGTTAATTTATACTTTTCACATTTAGGAAAATTAAATAATGATATTTAATTTCTCTCAAGATTAGTGCACAAAACTTAATTACAGGTCTTCAAACTATCCAACAGTCTTCATGGCAGCACATCAATCTCATCCTTTCAACAGTACCTATTAAAAGCACAAAACTATATGCACATGGCATTCTTCCATAAACCACTTATGTGTGCAGGCAGGGATCCTTGCAAAAGTTTCATCAGACCTAATCCTATAATGTGAGACAGAAGTGGAGATATCAATGCTTACCACAATGCACAAGTTTCTGTCTTCTGTTTCATACCTCCCATGCCATACTTGCTCCTGTGGTGCAAAACTGCACATTACCTCCTCCTTTGAACACCACTTATATTTTTTGCCTTCTGTCTTAGGGGAGGCACTGTGGCAGTACAACAACCATACTTTGTATATGCACAGGTGGTGGGCATAACTTACTTGTAGTACTCACTCCCAGGCAAAAAAAAAATCTGCCCCTATTTCAGACTTCCTAATCCTTCAGAAAATGCACTCTGACACAAAGCTTGTTATTCTAGCCTAGATGGCAGTAACATAACAGCGGTTTGTGGGGATTTGGGCAGAGTTTGCTACTGTACAGTGGGGGTACAATAAATACATTTCACCCTGGTGGTCTATGCTATGTCTGGGCAGTTGGTCTATGACTATGTGCACCTTTCTATATTCCACAACAGCTTCTGGAAACTTGAATTCGCTAGACTTCTTTTATGATGGTTGCTTTTGGGTCCTTGTCTTTGCTGACTCAGGTGACAGCAACCTGGAGATGCCAAACCCCCTGGATCCTATGAATTTGTCTGTCTGTCCATCTATCTATCTAACGATTACATATTTTTTTGTGTTTTATAGGAAACGAGGCAATTATTTTTATTTTTTGTTTTACAAAGCTAACGTATCACAGAAACTTAGAATGGGTTGGCAGAATAGGACTGATTAGCCATTTCAGGCTGCCCATTTCAATACATACTTAAACATTATAACTTCTTCCTGAAGCACAATCCAGCAACATATGACTGGTACCTAACTGGCTGAAATGCGCTTTACAAATGTGCAGGATGTGCTGTTGGGCATTTTACTAAAGTGTACTGTCACACTCATACACTTCACATATACACCCTGCATGTGGATCTTCCAGTGCCTTACTGCATTTTCTTGTTATTCATGCCTATTTTTCTCTTCATGACAATGTTGAAAAGTTAATTTAACTTTGCCCTTGGTGACATCAATGGAGGTAGTAAGTGCAGGTGTGTCCATGGAGGTTAACTGGCTGCACTATAGAATATGTAGAGGGCCTGTCCATAACATCTACAGACACACCCCAGAAAAGGCCTCAAGTGATGTCAATGAGGGACTCAGTAGAATTATTAAACTTTTTACTAAGAATCTATCTACATAATTTTAGTCAGATATTCTGGGAAATACATTGCAGCACTTAAGTTAGAAGGTGCCGCAATGTTTATAAAAGGTGCGACTATACACTTTAAGCATCACTTTAGGGCTATTAAACATAGTGTTTAACTGTGTGCAGTAATTCATTAGTATGACATAACAGCTCACATGCACTTAAGTAAGATTAAAAATAGTATAAAAGACAGTTATTGCTCTTTTTTCTGTGCTTAACAGAGTTTAGTATATTTCAGACCAAGTGTTGAAGATTTTTGTACTTTCTTAACGTCAGATAATGGTTAAGTCATGGTGATATGAGTTTACATGAACTTGCATCCTTTCCTGCCCTCCCTTCACTTACAGTCTTTGGTCCTCTCACTAATTTGTTTTCTTTTGCTACCATCCACCCCCATTATTATGGCCTTGTTCTTTTCTGCTCCTGCCATCCCTGCCCCTTTATGTCTTCTTGAGTAAATCTGATGCTCTTCTGTTAGCCTTCTACTTTCTGCCCGCCATTTTAATTTAAAGTAATAAATAGTCTTGTGTGTCTTTCTGGTCCTATGTTGAGTAAGGCTCTCCTAGTTAGGTAGAGTCTAGCCAGTGATACAGGGGGGTTCAGCCTCCCTCAATCTGCCAAGCCTTCCTCTCCATCACTTTTTGTCTACTCAATGAACCAGGACCTCAAATCCATAATTACACCATCTGTTCTTGTACTGGGAAAGGAGACTGTCAGCACCTCTGAATAGGTCAGTTGTTACCTTACCTCCTACCATGTTCTAGTTGCATCCCTAAAACTTACTTGAAATCCTATACAATTCTAACTACCACAATACTGTAAACCTAGATGCTTTACTACAGTTGAGCTTCTCCTGTGTTTTACAAAGAGCCTCCTCATTTCTGGTACTGTCCAACATCTGGCTAATTACTGCTGTTATGATGACATGGCCTGTTAGCTTTGTTCTCTCTGGCCAGTTTATATCCTTGAAGAAGGCCGAGTCTCTTAACACTAGAACTGGCATTCTCCTAGTATTCCTACTAGTGTATCTTCCCTATGTTTACTCTTTCGTCTTTGTATAATTCTTACCACCCAATGCTCAGCTTTCTTGCTGTTACAGACTCCTTGCTAATCCTTTCTGTCTGACCCATAACTTTCTAGGTCCCTCCTTCCCTCTCTTCTATCACCTTTCTTTGCCTTCCCATCTGCCCCTTTCACCCTAACACTACATACTCCCTTCCCTGTACTTGGAATGATCCTTCCAGTTTTGCTTTTCTGCTTTGCCTCTTCTTCCTTTGACTCTCTTCATTGCTGGCTTTTTCTTTTCCCTGCCATTGTTGCTAGCTTCTATTGTCCTCTTTGTGGCCTCTATCTTCTGCATTGATAGCTTTCTACCTGGCTGATTTCCTAAATTACTTTCAGTCCATTTCATGTCTTTTCCATGTATTCCTGCACATAACTGACTATCTCAAGCCTTGAACTCATTCCTCCTTGGCTGTATCATTCTCCTTATCTCCTTACAGCATTCAAAGCCTCTGGTAAGCTCTTCACCCTCTGCTTTCTCCACAGAGCCCTCAAACACACTGTTAACCCTCACACACAGTGAGCCCCTAAACTACCTTAGTCTCTCTCTTTTTTTCTCGAATACAAATTTCCTTAGTTTTGCTGGGACTATCTTTGGAAAAATACTACCTAACCTTCTACTTTTTTCCTCTTTATTTAGCTGATTTACACTGTACACTTGCTGTGTGAACTTATTTTTGAATACTGCATCTAACTGAGGCCTATTTGAAGTGCACTGTCTTGACTATTATGATGTGATTTGCTCTGTCCTCCTTCCTTAGATGGTTACTTTTCTGGACTGATAATTATTTTTGAATACTGCATCTAACTGAGGCCTATTTGAAGTGCACTGTCTTGACTATTATGATGTGATTTGCTCTGTCATGCCTTACTTGCCACTACCCCTAACGGTGTCCTCCTTCCTTAGATGGTTACTTTTCTGGACTGATAATTATTTTTGTATGCTGAGTTTGTTTGCTGCACTTTCCATTTTTACTTAGCCTAGCCTGACATTAGGATTTATATAGTCTGGCTGTGTAGATTGCTAGATCTAGGGAAACACAGACATTTGGAATATTGTGGAGTAAAGCACAGTACAACTGTAACAGATTAAACACCGTCTAAATCAGTATTATTTATCCTCTATCATTTTTTCAGGTCATAGAAACTTGCTGCCCTTTGATTGATCTGTTGGAACTGTTAGCTCGCCTAGCAGGAGCTCACATAATAGCAGACTCCTGCATTTTTCCCAATACAAAGGTTCTCCACTGTTCATTAATGTAACTTGTGAATGACCAGAAGCCTTGCTACCAGGTACAGCCGTGCAAAGAAACAAAAAGGAAAAAAACTCGGAGTTCTGTTAAGAGCTATTAATGGGCTCAGTTTTAGACAAAGTCATTTCCTTTTGCCATTGACAACTTCTCTCTGCTCCTCCTGGGTTAGCTCTGTTCTTCCTCTATATATGTTGTCCAATTAACAATCCTCTCGTGTGCTTGCAATTTAATAAACAATTGTATTAGTTCCACCAAATGTTTTATTACCCTTCCTCCAAAAAGACTACTATATACTATGATATGGAATCTCAACTATACTTATCCTGAAAAATGAATGCATTCCAAAAATAAAATATGTATATTTTTTCTTCTTATCCTCAGAGTGAAAGTCTTATTTACCACATCCAGCTCACTTAGCAAATAGTTCAGTTTTTAGGGACAGAGATGTGCATTAATTTCACAGTTTGTTCATATTTGCAGAGAGCAAGGCAATACTGTAGGACCCAAATGTTGTTTTGAAACAGCAAAGTTCATTCAGAACTCAGTAACTCGCAAAGTAAAATGTACTTCCACCTTAATATTACCATTCAGATTTTTGTCTAATTTTCTGAGGCACAATTCGGCTGATAAGGGTAGAAGCATATAGCTTTCTTGTAGGAGTTCTGAGGGTATGATATTCATCCACAGAAACATTGGCAGCATTCCCCACCACCAGACCTACAGCATCAGAATATTTGCTCTAATTCAGTATCAAAACTTTAAAATATTTTGATTTGAAAAGGGAGGCAAGAACTTTCAAGTCTGTCTGCCTGAATTTTTATATAGCTAGGCATCTTGTCGTCCTCATGACTGCTTGCCTAATATGGTCCTATGATTAGCTAATGTTAATACAATACCAAACTGATGTAAACAAGTGTATTTCATCAAACCAGACACCACAGATACTTCAATGGAATAAAAAAGTGGCTTGAGGGATCATTACACAGGGATTATTCTCTTTATCTTCAAGGCATAACAACCCCAAAGTTCAATATAATATTCACTGGGAATCTTTTCCAAGACAACTACACACTGATCAACAGCTTAACTTCAGCTCTCTCAGTGTGAAAATGAAGAAACTGAAAGACAAGGGCCAGGAGCTCTGTCACTTTTAGTAAATTCAGTTACTGGCTAGTAAATGCATTGTCTAGATGCAAGCAAAGAAGAAACTAACAGAGCCTGAAAAAATAATTGGAAAAGGTGAAGAGAAAACACTGACTGGGAAGAATCTTGCAGCTGCTTAGCAAAAAAGCAGCTCAAGCTCCAGCTCTGGTGCAAGACATGCCTTCCAGTAATGTACATTAAAAATAAATCATATGTGCTCTGAGCTGATTAAAACAAAATCACTGAAGGAGTATAAAAACGCAAATAATAAAAGGCTGGAAAATGGAAGAAACTTTAAAAGATATTCAGCTGAGCTGAGAAAACTACAAAAATCAGAGGTCCAAATGAAGAAAAGGCTAGCCGAGTATGAAACTGCTCAAGAAGAGATGCTTCAAAAAATTGCAGAATTAGAGGACTGAGCACATAGGGAAAATCTGAGATTTTCTGCTGTACCAGAGAAACTAGAAAGAGCAGCCAGTATTAATTTTATGAAGGCAAAAATAAGCAATTGGACTGGTCTTCCACAGCAGGATCTGTTAAATGAAAGAGTACATCCTCTGTATGCTACAAAGCTGGCCATGAGAAAGCAGCCAAGACTTTTATTAGTAAAGGTGCAATCCTACCAGCAGAAAGAGTTGATCCTGACAAGACTGTAGTAAAAGGGCAAATATTAAAAGTTGGAGATAGCAGAATGTTTGTGGAAAAAGATGATTCACTTTACACCAGGCAGAAGAGAAACAAATTTATCCCAGCAATGAGGGAATGCTGAAAGGCAGGTATGAGATTCAAGCTGCTGTATCCAGCGATCTTAAAAATATTTTTCCTGGAGGATCATAGTAATTTTTTTGAAGGAGGACAGGGTAAGGAGGAAATACAAACGCTTGGTTCATATCAAGCAAAATGGGCCAACTGCCAAACATTAGTGGGTGTTTGTATCACAAAAGATGGAAGCAGACATTTAAAACAGATGCCATATATAATAGGTGTGAATAATGACTTCTTATCACAATGGCAACACTTTCCATATTATCTTGGAATCTGAATGGTCTCATAGGCTGTGGTGGTGCAGTGGTTAGCATTGTCGCCTCACAGCAAGAGGTTCTCCGGTTTGATTCTTGGCTGGAGTGCCTTCTGTATGGAGTTTGCATGTCCTCCCTGCAGTAGAGTTTGTTTTAAAGACATGCAGGTAGGTGTGTGTGCATGTGTGTGTGTGCCTTCTGTGAAGCTTGGGTGCTGGGCTGACAAATCGGCACTGTGAAAAATCCACTGCCTATCAATCTGCAGACCGGTAATCTGCTGTGGCGACCCCTAAAAGGGAAAAGCTGAATGACATTGCTTTGCTGTTTAATGGTCTCACAGGTATAGATAAAAAGGGAAAGAATATTTAATTATATTATAAAATGCAGAGTGCAAATACCAATGTTACAGGAGATACAATAAGAAAGAAATGATCATGTGAGTCTGATAAAGAAAATATTTCAGGGTGGATATTCAGCAGAATATCAGGGACAAAGGAAAAGCCGAGTACTTATATTAATTGCTAGAGGAGCTCCAATACTGACAGAAGAGGGAAAAAGATAATAATGGTAGATTTGCGGTAGCAAGATGCTACTGGCAAGTGATGAGGATTATGCTATTTATACTCCACATAAAACTGCTATTAATGGAGCTTAAGACAATTTGGGGAGAAAATAAATCAGCGTACAGCAGGGAACATTACGTGTACGTGGAGACTGGAATTTGATTTGCAACAATGAGGCTGTAAATGGGGGCCTAGTAGGAAAAATATAACAAAAGTATAATATTCTCTGGAATTCAGGGATTGTAAACCTTTGTTCAAAACATGTTTGAATGTTACAAGCCTGAAGAGACCAGAAAATGGGATTTTCAACTGATAATCCATTTAGGCAAATTCACTTTGGATAACTTAGTTCTTTATCAACTTATAGTGGAACAAATGGTTTCACAAAAATTAGGATGTCATGTGAAATACGTAGATCAGGGTTCCCCCATTCAGTGTTACAAACCTGTTGTTTATTTTGCTTTTGGTCGAGTGTGCTTGCTTGATAAATTGTTTTGCTGTTCGTATTAGGTTTAAAGGAGCAGTAGTGGAACCACTGGATTAGTATCAAATGAATAATTAACTCACAAATAGAAATCAAAGAAATACGTCAGATTAGCATTCAGACTTACAACATGTAGCCAGAGACTAAAATAATTGTTCTATTTCAATGGATGTTAAAACAACCATGCTGTAAATCTATTTGTTTTATGCTTCCGTATTATTGCTTTATGACTCATCCCCCACATTAAGGATCACTGCCAATGCAGATAAAAGTAAATATAGCATTTGTAAGTTCTTCAGTATGTTCAAACAGAATACTCCAAGCTACATGATTTCTGAAAATGCCTTAACTTGCAGTAATGCAAGTTCTCAAATACTGCTCTAAGATGTTTTTACCAGGGGCATCACAGCAGCAAGAAGTTAAACAATCTTACATGAGTCATACACAATAAGATTATTAGCAAGTGATCAACAGAAAACCCAGACTGACTGTTTGTTGAAAAGAGGACAAAGTGACCTTCACTCACACTTTTTTGGCATGCGGGGCAGGTAAGGATTCATGATTAAGTAACCTATTGCATTAACTGAAACATTTTTAAAGTTACAGATGTAGCCTCATAAGTAGAAGCAGCATATTTAAATTCTTTCTCTATTTATGTTATCAACCCACATCAAAAAGTATGCATTAACACTCTACTGAGAAATGGGATGCATTGCAATGATTGAATAATTTTGTGGAGCTTGCTACAATAACTTCTAATCTTTTTTTCTCAGATGTCATATGGAGATATCTGTTATATGGATTAGACTTGCACATAAAAAAGAAACTAACAGAGTGAAATCCAAAATGTGTTCATGGGTTATTAAGACTAAAGAGACCAGATGACCATGTGTATCTTATTTGTACTTTACTGCATATGTGTAGACCTGTGAAGTCCTTTGCAACCAGTGACCACCACAGCATCTCTTCCCTATGCTGTGTATTTTGCTCAGACTTTGTGACATGCACAAACAGATAAAACATGCTTAGTAACACCTTTCCTGTGAAATCACATGGACATTCAGAACAAGACTCAGTCCAAGATCAGTCACTGTGGTGTATCTCACCTAACTGCAAGCCTTTTGCTTTATATATCCCCCTTTAACATACAGGTGCTCAAATGGCACCAAATTACTAAAAGTTATTAAAAGACACTGCCTCTTTTTGAAGGCTGTATTGTAGCTCATTTATTTCTGGGCAGTGTAGTAAGTTCAATAATCTATCCAGCCACAACTCCTTTTCCCATTTTTATACATGAGGTTGGGGTATCATTTCAACAATGACACTCAACTAAAGCTAAGGTTCATAGGTCCATTAATGTCACTACTAAATTACGCACAGTAGCAGCAGCAGTGATGGTTTGCAGTTGAGAATGATGGCAGAGATTATTTGGACAGCTGCTGCAGATTATAACAGAGATGATTTGGACAGCTGCTGGGTCCCACAGCTCTGGGGTGGGAGGATGGTGTCCATGACAAGCCACTCATCATCTATAAGGTAATAAGTTTTGTTATATTCAGCGATGTTAACGCGTATTAGTTAATGTGCTGAACATATAAATCACTAGCAAAAAAGGACTTCAATTTAGTTTTAAATAAAATAAAAATATCTTTCCCTTAATTTGGGCCTTTGTCCCTGACTCTTGTGCTAAGAGGTTGAGCAGTATCATTTTATCACAATCAGATGAGGCGTTCACAAAAAAGTGGGTTTATAGGTTGTTTGTGGCTGAAACTACCCTTTTATTTGACCAGTTTAAACAGTTTGACTTTGCATGACTGGTTATAGGTTCATAGGTATATACTAGCCTAATGACCACAAGGGCTTTTTTAATCCTAGCCATGCATCCCAAATGTATCCAACAAGTTTTGTGCCCTACAGGTTATTTTTAGGGGCATGTCTAAGTGAGGGCTTGTGCGGTGAAATATTTACAGTTTGCCTCTATCCATTAGAGACCGAAGTGACAGACTAGGTGTGAATTTCCAATTTCCCATCCATTGATCCAGCTTATGTTTGAATAGAGTCAGGGAAGAACTCTGTTTCAAATGGAGGAAAGCTTCTTCCACAGAAATGATATTCTCTGAGACACATACCTGTCCCTCTAGCATGTCCTATTTATGTTGCAAACAAGATTTAAGTTCCTAGATTGAGTAGTTCTGATGCTATTTGTTTTGTGGGTATGCTAGAGTGGGTTCACTACATGATACTGAAATTCCACACTCCCGAGACTCTGAAAACAGAATACCAGAATGTCGAGATTGCAGAATCTCGAATTAAAAAAAAAAAAAAAGTAAAACATAAAACAAACTATTCTAATGTTTATGCAGGGGGGTAAGCCTCCTGCACCCCAAACACCCCTTGCAACTTAAATAAACCAACTCCGAGATCGCACTACAGTGGAGTGAACGGCAAAGTTCCTATTCCGCACTGTACGGCTATCCCCATTCACTACTTTGGAAATTCCGCTATCTCGAGATTCTGATCACCAGTATTCAGAGTCTTGGGATTGAGGAATTTCGGTATTATGTAGTGAACCCGCTAGAGTACAATCAGAGTGGGATCCTGGAATGCCTTGTATGCCAGACATAGATCAACCCTTAAAAGTCTATAGGATACAGAGTATAGGGAAAGGGCTTTGTGGAGCTCTACATAGTACAGGTTAACAATCTGTATTCTTTTTGTGAGGAACCTCTGTGGACATTTCAGTTGTTGCATGTGTTTGGCCAGGTAAATAGTGAAGGGGGCAATGTACTCAATGAAGGGTCTGTTGAAGGCTGAGTACAGTGGAATGATGACTTCTTTGGAACTAAATGCTATACCCTTGCTTATAAACTGAGCAACATAGAATGATTTATTTACTACCTTAGACACATGCTGGTAGGAAGCCAGATTATTGTCTACATACATCTCCAAATTGTTGACTACTGGGTCTACTCTTAGGGCTGTGTTATCAATGAGATAGTTTCGTGGGGTAGCCAACTTCCTAAAGGGTACTATTATGCAGTTCATAGCAAAGAACTTTTAAGTGTCTATGGCACCAATTCTTTGTTTGTTTTAGCTCTTCCTGGAGGATATTAATATCTTGAGGGGATTGTATGACTCCTCCCAGTTTGCAGTCATCTGCAAACTTGATCAGCCAGATGTTGGCCTTGACTTCTGAGAAGTAGACACCAAAAAGAAGAGGACTTGGCACTGAGCCCTGAGGGACTCTGCTATTGACCAGCCTCTTGTAGAAGGTGGATTCCCCTATCCTAACTTCCTGGGTCCTATGTGAGAGACAGCTGACAATCTGGGATGTACATGACTTAAGTTTACAATGCCCACATCTGTAGAAGGCCTGCCCTTATGCAGAGGGTTACTGTTGTAGTTCCCCATTCTTGTGCCATGAAGCCTGACTGAAGCTTTGGTTAAATAATGACTCCAATGGTCCTGATAGGCCTTGATTCATATTATTTAGCAGGCAGCCTGGGATATTATTGGGACCTATAAATGCAGTGTTCATGGCCTTGGACAGTAAACTTAGGACCTGTACCTTTGTGATTGTTGTGGAGATTATATTCAGTGGTATTTCTTGAGGGAAGACAAGTAAAAGTGGACTTGAATTTGTCATCCAGTTGATTTGCTATATTTGTGAGAAATAAGCTGTAATACTAGGGCTTCTATGTGTGTGTGTGTGTGTGTGTGTGTGTGAGTGAGTGAGAGTGTGTGTGTGTGTGTGTTTGTGTGTGTGCATGCGTGTGCGCGCATGCAATGTGTGCATGTGTAACAACTTAAAAAAAATTATTGTGTCCATAATTGTTTATTTAATTGCATCACAGTTAGTCAACAATTAAGCTATAATTGCTAGGTACAGGGGTCATCTGTGGATCAGAATGACTGACCCTTCTGTCACGATCAAGTTAAGCAGTCATTAGTCTAGCTTCGCTGTAACATTCTGCATTTGTGTAAAGTAAGTTGGACTACTTTACTATGGACAATTTTTTAATCACAATAAGGCATCTGAGGCGTACACAGTCAAATAATTGTTCCTGATAGAGACTGTTGGAATCTAAAGACAGCAATTCAAGTGGTCTAGTTTGTTTGAAATGTTGTAAGATGGGTAATTTTAGTATTAATGGTTAGTAAATGTTTTACTTCTTGCTGGAAAATAAAATAAGCACAAACAAATAGCATACATTTTAAACAATCAGGAAAGCAGATCCAAAGGAAGTGCATTTATGCATGTTCCAAACAAACAAGTAAATAAATAAATAAAAAGTTATGTGGAGGAACAGTTGGGGCCAATGGCATGAAAACCATCCATGGCCAAAAGTACATTTATTCCACCACTGATGGTTTGCAATCTTGTAACAGCCTTACTTTGTTGAGCAATTGCAGAATTATATCCATTATATAAATACCAGCTAGTGAAATCTCCTTCCAGTGGAAAGTGCTTCATTTCTGAAGTCCTGAAACTGGATTTCTGTGGAAAAAAATATTCTTCTTTGTAAACTGTTTCACACTGCTTGCTATATTTGTAGCAAACAGTTGCTACAGTTTATGCCACGCATGGCGAGCTAAAGTGCTTCTGTTCAGACTGCAAACGCAATACTGGCAATTAATTACAGATAATGCACTGAAGATCAATTGGCTTCTGTTGATCATGCCCCTAACACTTTGCATCTGGAGTGGCTGTGCCCTTAACTTCACCCTAGCTATTCTACTATGAGCAAGATATATTACTACTTGTAATGCATGAGTGAAATGCAGTGGTGACGGAACTCATAGCTTCAAGAGGGTACTGTCATACATACGGGAGACTAAAATGTGATAAATGTGGTAAAAGTTTGTGGCGACTCTAGGATTCAGCATATACCATGGATGGGAAGATATGTGGGAACATATATTTAGGTAATGGGCCTTACTTCTGTTTTAGTTATTAAACTGGATTCAGTACAAAATACATACTACTCTTACAGATTTAACTCAAGACTAGCTTGGCTATTTCCAGCTTTACAATACAAAAAGTATAATGGGCTGCCAGGGCTATGGCCAGAAATAAAATGAAACCATGGAGTCCCTACTACACAGATATTCAATTGTTGTTCACCACTATGTAATTGGAGTATTGCTATACACAATTACCACAGAGGAGGCATTTTTGTTTAATTAATGTTGCCTGTTAAACCCTCACTCCCCTCTTCCTGTAGTCTTTCATGTTCCTGACAAACAGGCACTCTGTGTGGACAGGATACTTAAACACAATACATTCAGGTTAAAATATATGTCTCACACAGAAAACTAACTTGATTCAGAAATCTGTATGAAATTTCTGCAAATTTATCCTTAATGCAACTACAACTAATACTGTATACAGTTCATACTGCATACTTCCTTGTTTTATCATAGCAAATTATAAAACAAAACCATAAAAATGCATTTTTCATGTTACTGTCTGTCTGGTCTTTCAACTTCCAGCCTTCAGCAACTTCTATCACCTGTGTAATCAATTTTATATACTTTATCTCTTCTTTCACAGATGATAATTTCACCAACAATGCATCATAAAATGTGTCTGGTCTTTAATGTGGTGCATTTCTGTCACCAGCACTCCATGTGCATCTATAGAGTAAGGAGAACACTCAGTGTCAACAAAACCATAATGATGGCAACTGGTCAAAAATATGTTAATTTGGTCAGTGATCCATAAAACTCCTCCTTTGTGCTGGTTTGTGCCATGCCCAATGGATAACGGCATGAAACTCTGATGCATAAATGCCACTTCACCGTCAACATCACACAGTGTAGCCAACTGTAAGGGATTAGGTTCATAGGTTCATACTAGGCTATCTGCCCTAGGGCATTTATAAGCCTAGCCCAGAGTTTTGTGGCTTTCGCCACCCCTTTAGTTTGAAGGATACTATGCCCATTATTTTGCTGTGCCTCTGTCAAGCAGTGACACTGAGGTTATCCCTGGGGTATACCTGCGATCTCCCATCCATTGGTCAAGATTTCTCTTGAACAAGGCCAGCGAGGTGCTCTGCCTCACATGTACCAGGATTTTGTTCCACAGCATAGGGAGTCTCTGGGTGATGAATCTGTCCCTCCAGCATGTCCTATTAATAGCCGTGTTGAGGTTTAAGTCTCTTGCCCTTGTAGTTCTGATGGATTTAGATTTTTTGAGGTGAAGCATGTTCATTAATTCCGGGTTGGACATGGCCTTGTATGTCAGGCACAGGTCACCTCTGAGCAGACAGTAAGCGACTGAATAGAGCTGGAGTTCCTTCAGTCGGGCAACATAAGACATATTTTTGAGACCCTTTATCCTTTTGGTGAGGAACGTTTGGGGCCTTTCCAATTGCTGCAGGTGTCGGGTCAGATACATTCCGAATGGGGCATTGTACTCAATCATTGGTATGATGAGTGATGAGTACAGGGGAACGATGACCTCCCTTGATCTAGATGTGAATCCCTTCATGATCAGGTGGGCAATGTAGAAGGTCACCCTAACTACTTTGGCAACGTGAGTGTTAAACGAAAGGTTACTGTCAACCTGGGTCCCCAGATCCCTGATAACCTCTTCTGTGCTTAGTGGATTGCCACCTATATGGTAACTAGGGGTAACCTTGTTTTTCCCGAAGGGTATGACTACGCATTTTTTGGCGTTTAACTTTAGGCCATGGCTCTGGCACCAGTTATCCATTTCTATGAGACCCTTCTGAAGGATGTCTGTGTCAGATGGGTTTTCAACTATGCTGCCCAGTTTGCAGTCATCTGAAAACTTTGTCAGCCATAATCCTCCTGTGTTTGCTTGTACTTCTGAAAAGTAGATGCCGAACAAAAGTGGGCCCAGGACTGAGCCCTGTGGGACACCACTTGTGACAGGAGGATTATACCAGTTTTCAGTGAAGCCTGCTCTAAAGGATGTTAGTTTTCAGTATACTATTGTGAAGTACAACAGAAAGCTAATAAACCTTTTGCTGAATGAAAATTACTCTCTTTCCAATTCTTTAATGACATTAGCCCCTTAACTTTGAGATTTGCTACACAAGTTTATAGCATAAAGTTAAGAACTGCGGCCTCAGTCCCTGTCCTGCGATGTATGTTATACTAGCTTTCATTTACGCATAGTGGTGCAGAAGAACTTAACAGAAGATCAAGGACCTTAAATATAATCCATGGATCAGAGTGTGCAAATAAGGGGAATACAGACAAAGTCAAAAAATGCTGTCTCTTGGAGTACTCTCCCACACTTCAAGGTATGTCCTCCCTGTAGTTAGTATGTAAGTAACAGTGATATTAAGGGTGCAGTCCTCCACAGTGCAGCACCCCCCCCCACACACACAAAATACATTAAAAGTGCAACATTGAGGTTCAAAATTTGTTGTATGTATTCAGAACTGAAATGTAATTATTGCAGTGTGCTGACTTGCAGTATTGGGTTTTCTACATCTATTAGAGAGTTAATGAATGGAGAGAGCAGTTGTGCTTCCTGGCACTTCCTCAGCACCTGAACTCCTCTGTCTGGAGCAGTGAATCTTGTCATGCATTGTATTTTGCCAGGTTATGTCAGTAATGTAGCATTATAGCAACCTGGCATCATGGAAAGTGAATGCTAATTAGCTAAAAACAATTATGAATCAATCTGGTATGTCATGAGTAAGTATGGTGTACCATAACAATTTGAATGCAACACAGTGAGGTTCAAAAAGGAAAGGAATGGGAGAAGGAGGTTCATGGATAACAAGCCACAGAGTATTGATTTAATGAGGAGGGGGCTACTATCAGACATTGTTTAGGTAGGAGGTAACTGACCCTAGGCAATGAGCAAGTATTCTAACATTGCAGGAGGTGGGGGGAGTCTTATACAAATGACATTACATGACAGTCACAGGACAGGGGACCATAGACACTGTCACTGCTGTACATTATTCTAGCATTCTGAAAAGGAAAGCCACAGGAAAGTAGAGTGGAGGCAACCACTATGCCACTAGAAAAAAATAACATGGTTAAAGCATAGGTAGCATGCAGAATGCCTTGAGATCCACAGAGGACCCTGACTGTATAATGTAGGTTGTCCTATATAACAATGTAACTGTTCCTGAATCACATCAACCAGGAATTAAGACTCCCATAAATGTCACCCATCTATCTGTCTATCTATAAATACATTTGCTTAGTAGGTAAGCCTGGTGGACACTAGTGTCCTGTTTCAAAGACAAGTAAGGAATACTGACTGGTTAAGTGATTTATTCAGAGTTGCATAGTAGGCAAAGGGAGCTGGAAGGAATCAAACCCTGTACCTCTGGCTACAGGAAGCAACTCATTAACAGCTCATAGC